>NC_042302.1:2108566-2381066 GCF_901000725.2 Takifugu rubripes | reverse complement strand
GGGTCATCACTGAAACGACATGCTGGATTCCTGGTCGATTAGCGCCCTCGGGTGGTTATTTTGCGACACTGCAGCAAACTGACGACGCACTTTATTAGTGATATGGTAAAAATGCGTGGAAAGTTTTCAAGGGTCCTGAGGGAGGTTAATGGGAAAGAGCTACAGAAGTTCCTCCATTTGAATGATCACATGTTTCCCTCTGGTCATTAGAACACTGCAGAGGTCCTTGAGGATGTAGATTTTGCAGATGTTAAAGGAACTAAAAAAAGACAGATTGGCTAAAAGTGTGGAGTTGTTTGCAGAAAAAGCCAATGGGGAATTCTTTCTTGTGGATTCTGTTGGGATTTCTTAAACATTTCCAGGCATCGCTGGGCAGAACTGTTGTTTTTGAGTCTCAGCGAGTTTCCAGATGTTATTTAGGGAGCTTTCAGAGTACGTTTGGAAGATGTTCAAAATTTTGAATCATATTTTTTGTCCCTTTGGGTCTTGAGAATTTCTAAAGGAGACATTTTTAAAATGTAATCTTATGGACTCTGATTGGTTCTTAGAGATGAAAGAATCCTGTTCTGAAGGGCAGTCAGGGAAGTCCTGGAGATGACCTCACAGGTCCTGAAGTAAACTCTACAGGTACAGGTGGAAGCTGTAGGAATTAGTGTGGGAATTTGCTCTGATGTTTTACAGATGTTTTACATGCAACTGAAAACCTGAAAAAGAGGGTTGAAGATCATTTCAAAGTTGGAGTCTTCCTCAGACAGGTCTTAAGGGTCCTCGAGGATCCCATGGATGCTTTTAACTCTGGTTTGTCCTTGCAAAGTTTATAAGCACATTCAAGCTCTTTGGGGAGCCACAATGAACATGTTTTCATCATCATTCATTTAAGTGAACAGAACTGTTGAGCGGAGTGCCTTGCGGTGGAGATTCAAACTCTCAGATAACAGAATTATCTTTAGCCTCCTCTAGGCATATTTAATTAATCAGACAGGGAGATGCAATGAGCTGCCGCTCTGTTTCACAACTATACCGGAACAGGTACATAGGTAGTGACGTCATGTCCATGACGCACCGTGAACATTACCCTCTGCAGGACACAATGAGTAAGGACGCACACATATCACATTTAACAAGAACAATACTGGATACAGTTTCTATGTAAAGGACAAGTTTCTTATAGTGAAACCGTTTTTGATTGAAGGCGACTGAAGTTGCTACCAGGAGAAACAATCAATTCCTGCAAGTCTGAAATGAGGAAGAAAGAAGATCTGAAAGGTGAACAGCATCATGTATATCTGTGGGTTTGTTTCCTTGGTGACGGTTAAGATCCTGAGTCTCAGGAATGAATACTGTACTTCTGCCTGGTTAGTGGCTCAGAGTGTGAAGTTGGATTGTCAGGTTTCTCTTTCTTTGGGTCGTTCTGGGTTTGCTGGGCGTCAGCAGACTGAGTCAGATGGTTGTCGGGTTTTGGTGTTGTTGTTGTTGTTGTTGCTCTGTTTGAGTCTATAAACCCAGAAATTCTCATGAATCTGACAGAAACGACTGGATAACTGTGCTGCAGGTGTGAGGAAGGATTGGGAAAACATCTGCACCCATGAACACCAGACAAACAAGGAGGTGGATCTTCAAAGCTCCAGGATCCAGGAGGACACGTAGGCTGGAGATTTGGGGTAAAAGGAACAGCTCACATTCATTTATGCTGATCTGACAGAAGGCTATTGACATCAGCATAGTTCCAGTTAAGAACTGGTGTTCAAAAGAACGACAGCAGCCCCCCACACTGGGAGAGTAATGACTTCCTCCAGGAAACACAGTATTCCCGTGGACACTCTGGTCCAGATCGCAGTGTCTTTGGAGAGGCCCGGCTATGTTAATGTCCTCTCACATCATAATCGCATTTATCTCTGCATCACGGACAGAAAGATGCTGATGCAGAAAAAAAAGCTTCATTAAAGAGAACCAGAACTCCACAGTCCTCCATTTTGTCCCTTCAGCGATGGTCGCAGCGGGGGCGGCGGCCTGCCGTTTGATGGACAGTTCATTTAAAGCGACACAGCGGCGGAGACGAGAGGCGAGGCTCAGGAGCAGGAAGCTAATGAAGCTGCAGGGATGAGCGACAGGGTCACTTAGTCCCAGAGGAGCTGATTATACCCAGAATAAATAAATAAATAGGGAAAATAGGGGGGAAAAACTGGAGAAACTTTTCCTCCATAAACCCGAACAAAAGCCGGTAAAGATCTGTGCAAATCTGAGAATCAGACGGACGGACCGACCGATGTGCGGGGAAAGTTCCTCTGTTCCAGATAAGACCCTCTAAGTCTCAGAGCTTGGGAGGAAAGCTAAATTCCAGACCTTCGTATTTCCATAATCGGCTTCATACCCGAACAAACCAGCCGCTCCATCATCTGTACTCCCATCATGCACCTGGCCTCTGACTCATTATCATAATCCTCCAACAACATTTGTCCTCAACCAAAACTGCTCCCAGGAACAACATCTGTGAGCAAAACAATGTTAATGATCAATAAATGACATCACGGGGAGATAAATCTGTTCTTGAAAAGCCCCGCCCCCCAAAACCGCGAGCGACCCCTCATCCCGTTAGCTAACCGGTGTTCCCAGTACGCAGCGATGAATAAAGTCCTCCTGCGTGAGTGCGGAGCTCAGCCAGCTGTTGTACCTCCTGTCAGCAGGGTTTGGTACCGTCAGCAGACGTTCTGCAGCTCTTCAAATTAACGTCGCGTGCAGCTCAAATCTGTTTAAGCAGATTTTCGCCGTCTCCCTCTGAAGCGGCGTCAGCGGCTTCGCTCGTCCTGATCTTTGGGTCAAAAGCAGCTCAGCACAAAACCTCCGGTTGCTTTTCTGCCTCCTCCCTCCGCCGAGTTTAATTGAATCCGCAAATAAAGTTTGCTTATAAAAGTCACATTTGTGAGCCGCTAAAGGCGCCAAAGTGAAATGCGCGGGTGATTTTAGCGCCTTTTCTGCTTCGCGTTGCGTCCAAAGCAACAGCATCAGGGTTGGGGTTTGACCTCTGACCTCTGACGCAGTCAGAAACAGCCTAAGCCCAAATAAATGGGTTTTCATTGAGTTTAAGACAAGAATTTGGGATATTTGAATTCAGACATTCAAACGTTAAAAACAACCCCACAAAAATCTCCTTTAAAAATGAGAGTTTGGCCGCTGAAGTGGACCATTATCTCCACCTGCAGATAAGGTTCCACTTCATTTTCTTCTTCTCCTGTTAAAAAGAGAAGATCTTTTTAACTTTCTCCTCCAAACAGCTGAAAAAGATCTGAGCAACATTTGTAGCTGTTTACCTTCAGCTGGAGGAGTTGTTCCTGGAGGTTCTTCACAGGCTTCCTGTTCTCCTCGGCCTCCTGCCGACTGATCTTCTCCTTTCCTTCTAACTTCTCCTCCAGGTTTCTCTCCTCTTCTCTCTCCAGAGTAAAGAGCTCTGGTCTTTCTCTTTAAGAGCTTCTGCTTCATGTAGTCTTCTCTCTTTGGTGAATCTTTCCTGATCCTCCGTCAGCTGTTTCTGGAAGCTCTGGTCTTTCTCTTGTAGCTCCTTTTCCATCATCTTTCTCCTGTCTGGGAGCTCTTTCTCCAGCCTTTGCTCCTCTTCTGGACAGCTGCTGGCTAAAGTTCTCTCTCCCTTTTGGCTCTCCTGATGTTCTTTCAGCTCCTGCAGCTGTTGTTCTTGCAGAGCAGCATAATCCTGGTGGCTCCCTACCAGAGCAGCATCGGTGCTGCTCAGCAGAACCAAAGTTTCACTTCCTGTCTTTGACCACCTTGTTGCCTTTCTGGGCCTTCAACATCTCTGCAGCTTGAGCGGTTCCTCCAGACCAATGACCAAAACTACAGAACAGCTGGGAATCAAGGAATCAAGGTCAGCTCTCTTTTCTGGTGAGGCTACCAAAATACTTTAATAGCAAAGTGAAGACATTTTGGCTGGTCCTCACAACTTCAAAGGAGAGTTTGAGGGTGAAGACGTCGTATTACCGATGAGGTTAGAATCATGTTTCTGTAAGGGTTGAGGTCAGGGTAAGGAGTTTCACAAAGATGGAAGAACAACTGTGTCTTCTAACGTGTTTTCTTTCACTGTAAATGGATCTAATTTAAAGTGTCACGTTGTCCTCAAGCTGAACATGCTTAGTTTATTTTTAAATATATAGATTTTCCAATTTCCTGGAAAAAGGGAGAAGCGTTTTTCCCAATAAAACAAAGGAGGAAATACCTGTTTAAATCGGTGTTTTTATAGACTTGCTCGGTGAGTCGAGACCCTGCAGGAATGTGATTATTTGGCTGCATAAACCTTTAAAGTGGCTTTACAAAGCTTTATTAGGAGTGTGAAAGTCTTACACACAGGCACCGCCGGTAATCCAGGAGTGTGTGCGACTCTGAGCGTGCGTGTGTGGTTACGTGTGTTTTCAAGGTAAATCGTGTTTGAATTGTAGTGTGACTGCAGCCTTCAAAACCGTTTCCTCTCAATGTCAGTGTGTGTGTGTGTGTGTGTGTGTGTGTGTGTTACAGGGCTTCCTGTTGGGTTATAATCCTGTTAGACTAACAAACCTGACCTGACATTGAACAAAGTTAGAAATGGATGACTGACACGTGCTTTCTCTCTGCTGCGGTAACCATGGCAACAGGCCTTCTAGCATCACCATGGCCACAGTATGGAAACCATCCGACTAGGACGAGGTCGTCCTCTATGAAATGACACTGGAAAATGACAAATACTCACCTGAGAAAAGCAACGCGCTTGTTTTCTTCACCAGCCGTTCTGGATGTGAGATGATCCATCAGCAGATGCTCACACCTGGCAGAACCAGCCAGACCAGCTGTAGAACAGAGGCACGAATCAAGAGACGCACGGCACAAAACTCTGCGTGAAACGTTCCTGCGTCTGACGTGAACTTTCAGTCGACGAGTTAATAAACGAGGAGCAGAACGCGGAACCTTTTCTGCAGCTGTGTGACAGAATTAGCATATCAACGGTTCCTCCCTTTCTGTTAAGATGTAATTGTGTTTACCAAAGCGTGCGCACACACACACACACACACACACACACACACACACACACACACACACACACACACACACACACGCAGGTCTTTTGAGAAGAAAATAAATCAGTTCACTGAACTGAAAAATGTGAAAGTGACAGAATGTGAATTTTAAACAACAGCGTTGATGTAGCGTCCGTGTGACGAGCTGCTGCTGAAACTCTTCACATGCTAATTTCGGCCTTTAACTCCTCCTCTTCCTCTGGAGTTTAGCTACTTTGGAGTGATCTCTGTTTCCTGCGTTCGAACTGACCGTGCTGGCGGTGCTTAATCCTGCTGATGGTGCGCCTCCCTGCAGCGCTTGTCTCCGTGTCTGATGACTGATGGCTGCTTCACAGCCGTTTGTCGCGTGGTCGTTATTTCTCAGCAGGACAGTCGCAGTCAGATACTGTGATTAAAACCAAGAGGAAAGATACGCCCCCTGCTGGTAGGAACAAAAGAGTGAAGGACCCCAAAACAGACTGTAATTACCATCAAAAGTACCATCGACATCAATCAACTTATATTGTCCACAGCCATAAACCCCAAACCCTACAAACATCTCCATAAAAACTGGTCAATAAAGTCACTTTCATGTCTACCAGCAGCAAATCCATTGTTTTTGATTGTCTCTACAACCAACTCCTCAAACTCTCATTGTTGTACAGCAATTAGATATTGTTTGTATTTAATGTCTCACAATTGAGTTTCCCCCCTGATAACATGCTTGTGTTTTATATCCAATTTCAGAACTGAGCACGATCCAACAGCAAACATGTTATTGATGTTTATTGTCTCAGGGAGCGAAGCGGCACCCTCAGCGGTCGGAACATCAGGAACCAATCAACACTCCATCTGTGGGGAAGACGCATGTGTGAGCTGAAGCTGTGATGAAAGGAAATCTCCACCTCTGCCATGTTGCATTGCCGCTGCATTTCAATGCGCTGGTCCCATTACTTTGTGCTAGATGCTAATGTGGCAGTGACGTGATAGGTAAAGACAGAACTGAGCGGCGCCGCTGGTTTCTCTACTCACTAGTGTGAAAGTTTCACTTCTACAGGAGCATCAGCGACTTGTAAGAGCCACAGGACCTTCTTAGTTTAGCTTCAATTAGCACATTTAGCACAAAACACAAGGGACAAAAACAAAACTTATAAAACTTTCAACAGCAGTACACACACACACTCTCTCTCTCTTTCTCTCTCTCTCTCTCTCTCTCTCTCTCTCTCTCTCACACACACACACACACACACACACACACACACACAGCCCTTGTGTTTACCAACGCCAACTATATAGAAAAAGTGGCACAACCTGCTGCTCAGACCTGTCAGTCAATTTCATAATTAATGTCAGGGTCAAGGTCAAAGGTCATCTCACCATCCATACTTCACAGGAAGGTTTTTATTGTGAAGTAACGAGCCGACGCTTCAGGAGACGCAGGAGCAGCGAGCAGTGTCGGCAGGTGGTGTCTGCTGTGGTGCAAACTGTGGTTGTCTCATTACAACAGCGCACACACAGACACACACGAACAGACACACACGAACCGACACACAGACACACAGGAACTGACACACACTGAAAATCAAGAATGTGGAGCTCTGACCTTTTCTTGTCAAACCACTGTAGTGGAAAATTCATATGTCTACATGTAAGATGTTCGTATATACTGTTTCATGCATTCATAATTCATACGTTCATATCTGCTTAGATTCATCCGTCTACAGGACAGCTGGCCCTGTCAAACTCACAATCTTACAGAATGCGAGCGCGCACACACACAAACACAAACACACACATAAAAAATGATATTGAAGGAGACCTAGGGAGGTCAGAAACTAGATGTCCAAGTGATGACATTAGCATGAATTAACATATACACAAAATGGAAGGGTAGTGGCACATCTTCTCTTATAGATGCTGCAATAAAAACTGCCCCTTGCCTTGAAACCGGGGGGGGGGGGGTTCTGTCTGTCCCTATCGTTTGTTCAATAAATAGGAGCATCTCCATCCAACAGACAACACCAACTGGACACGAGGACATGCTGCTGGGCCAGTTTTAGGTTTATTCAGAGTTATGATGCAGAGAACTTTGCTCTCACTGATGATGTAATGCTCGCTGATCATGTGACTGAACCACAGCTGATTCCCACCTTCTGACTGGAAGACAGAGCTGTTTTGTTCCCGTTCCGCCGCGAAATTAAAGACAAACCATGATGAGTTTCTACAGCCTTCTCTAAGTCTTAAATCTAATAATCTGAAGGTCGCGACCCCGCTGCGGTCCCAGCATCCTAATGAAGACGAACACCAGGCTGCTAACGACTCATCATTGTGTCTGATTGTTTATTTCCTCCGTCACCGCCTGGATCAGGCAGCGCGGCACATCTGTTCACTAATAGCTGTGCTTCACAGCGGAGCGGCTGGGGTGTGTCTGTCTGACATTTTCAGCTCCGCCACCACGTCACCCCCCCCCACCCGCCCGCCACGGTCGTTATTGTTCACGTCAACCTGCAGAGAAAGGACAGAGGTGCGTTTTCCTGCAGGAGGGGAGAAAAGAAGATGGGGAGTCAGTGAGGTGAGGAGTGATGGAGATTTACCTCCGCTCGCCACCCAGGCGACAAACACATCAGTCTGCGTCCGCCTGGCGACGGGCCTCGTGCACGGGCGGATGACTGACAGCTGAAATGAACTGTAGTAAAAACTCGAGGAGGTATAAAAAAAGGACATCGTGTGTGGAAGAGCGATGAACGAGGAGGAGGATTCATAGGAGGATTCCAAATATCAAACTTTATTAGCCATAACGCCTGTTAGCTAGTTATCCAAGCTCAGGTGTTGGTGACGTTTATACTGGGGCACTGACACGCCCAACCAGTAATTACTGGATTTATTCACGTTACAGAAAATGTTTTGATGTCAGTCTTTTAGTCCGCTCCTCATTAAAGGATTTCTTTCAGTTTAAGCTCAAAAGAAAGCGTCTTCCTTCTTCATTTTGTCCTGTTGTACTTCTGCTGATGAATGATGATGTTATTGATGGCGGGGACGGAGGGATCGATAGAGGGAGGAGAGAGGCTGAAAGTAGGCCACCTATCTGGCCGGACCTCCATCCATCCATCTGCTGCGAGGCTGTATAAACACCAGGGAAGAGGGGATGAAAAAGAGGCGGGAGGATGAGTAATGGGCAGGAACCAGCAGGTGGGGAAGAAAACAGAAGGGAGGGACGATAATGTGGGAAAAGGTAATGAGGACCAATGGAAGATTCTGACTCCTGGGTCTCATGTGTCTGCTGCAGCTCTGTCTCGGCTCTTCAGGCAGTTCTATGGACCTCACAGACCTGAACGACCCACGTGAGTGTGACGGTAAAGGGTCCGAAACTCACGTTCTTGTGAGCTTTCAGGCGTTCTTTATTTTTTTTAAAGAAACTCACGTTGCTCCAAAAACCACCAAAAGGAAAAGAAGGAAAGAGTGTGATCAGTTAAAAAAAAGGCAGGAGAAGCTGACAGCGGTGGAGGAGTAAGGGAACAAGGGAAGGTGACGAGGAGAGAAGGCGCTGGTCGTGTCTAAAGTGACACCACTCATCATCCAGTTTCTTCAGCACCTCCCGAACTTCCTGCTTCGCTCTGCTGATGAGATTAAACGAAGCGGGACATTAACGAACACGCTGCTGACCCGCATCACTGGCAGAACGAAGGAATCTAGATGAAAGACATGAGCGATTGAACGGATCAGAGTGGCAGCAAACATTCAAGGAAAAATGAGTTTCGTCTGTATTGTCACTTTTTAATTTAATAACAGTGTGAAATAATGATGTAATTTGTCATCAGCCACTAGGGGGCGTGTGAGACACCTCATTAAGTACAGGGACAGGGACTATTTTCAGTGGAGGATTAATCTACATTTGTTGCACTGCAGTGCCGAAATGAAGAAGATTAACCTCATCATTACGCGTGTGTTTGTGTACATATGTGTGTTTGTGGGCATCTGGATGTGTGTGTTGCTCTGCAGTGTCTGAAAGAAGAAGATAGTCCTCAACATAATGTGTGTGTGTGTTTGTGTATGTGTGTGTTTGTGGGGGTGGAGCCTGAACCAGAGATTCACCTGTGTTTACCTGGTAATTCTTAGTGACAGAACAACCTGACTTAATTTACCCAGTTAATGAGTTCTCTCTTGCCCGGTCACATGACCTAGGATCGTTTGGGGTCCTGAACAGAGCGATGATGGTTTCTTCTAAGCTCCGCCCACTGGTTCCTCCTCATAATCCCTTTATTCTTGTTCATTGTCATCAAACCTAAATTCTCAAATTGGAGGAAGACAAATGACATCCAATCAGCTGCCAGAGGTTCCTCCAGGCTGACTGTGATTGGCTGACAGCTCATTATGCGCCTGACTGAGCAGGAAGCTGAACTGATTGGTTTGCTGCGAGGGCGCGTGATTGGACGGAGCAGACGTTTGGAATATAAATGAGCTTCTTTGGTTTTAGGTGAATGGTTTTTAATAATGACATCGCAAACCAAAAGTGAAATAAAGGTTAGGGTCTTTTTGAGCTTAATTCTGCCTTTTATTTTGAAGTTTCTCCTTCTCTCTTCTGAGTTCTTATGTTATTTTGGAATTCTATCTTCAATCCCAGAGATCTGCCGTTACTACTGGATTTCAGGCTAATCTCCAAAACATTTTTTTAGCCTGTTTTCTATACTAATGAGATGATATTTCCAACTTGAATCTCTGAAATGTTTCATTTCTTTGATAAAATCTGAATTTTGACACTAGTGCAGTTCTGGATATATGCATATTTAAAAAGTACCTGGATTTTAGGTTTTGTCCTCTGAATTCTGGCGTTTAGAGAAATTCATTTATGGGGAGGATTAATGGAAGCAGGGAATGTTTATGACGAAGAGTCAAAAGTCATTTTAGCTGAATCAACACACGTCCACCTAGCGTTTATCCGCTAACAGTGAAAAAAATTGAACTTCTATCGGGTACGTTTCTGTTTGGTGATTAATCCGATGACTCCACAGGTAACCTGGTTCATTTCACAGCTAAACTATTTCTGATGATAAAACCTTGTCGTTGTCAGTGTCAGCACGAATCCCCTCATTGCTGTATTGTATTATACAGTATATGTTGCTTGTGTAGCTCTGTGACCTCCTGCAGGTCCACTTTCTCCTGCATCTCCTTTTTTAATATCTCCTTTATGCTGCATCCTCTGAGGAGGTGGCGGTTCCTCCCTGGAGGTGCCGCTGTCGTTGGTTTGGCGAACATTTGTGGGTAATTCTGTTTATGGGGTTTCTCCCCGTTAAATGGTTAAATGCCTCTACACACAAGGTCTGCTCCATTAAATCCGAGTCCACATTTGAAGGAAGAAGACAAACAAACACATTTTTCCGGTTTATAACTTCAATTTACAGAATCTGCTCTGGTCAGACATTTCCGAGCGCCTCCCCCTCCCTCTGCGTCAGACTGAAGCAGCCGAGTGTCCCCCAGTGTGGCTGTTTAATGCAGCAGTGTAATGTGCTGCGTCACTGTTTCCACCCTCAGCACCAGTGGAGCTTCTCTCATCTCATAACTGTTGTGGAAAAAGAGCTCCGGAATGAGAGTTCGTTCCTCAATGGAACCACCTGCAGAACAGGTTGTTTTCTTCTTCTCCTCTGCGAAAGAGGGAAGCTCTCTTTAACTTTCTGCCCCAAACAGCTGAAAAAGATCTGAGCAACATTTGTAGCTGTTTACCTTCAGCTGGAGGAGTTGTTCCTGGAGGTTCTTCACAGGCTTCCTGTTCTCCTCGGCCTCCTGCCGACTGATCTTCTCCTTTCCTTCTAACATCTCCTCCAGGTTTCTCTCCTCTTCTCTCTCCAGAGTAAAGAGCTCTGGTCTTTCTCTTTAAGAGCTTCTGCTTCATGGAGTCTCCTCTCTTTGGTGAATCTTTCCTGATCCTCCGTCAGCTGTTTCTGGAAGCTCTGGTCCTTCTCTTGTAGCTCCTTTTCCATCACCTCTCTCCTGTATGGGAGCTCTTTCTCCAGCCTTTGCTCCTCTTCTGGACAGCTGCTGGCTAAAGTTCTCTCTCCCTTTTGGCTCTCCTGATGTTCTTTCAGCTCCTGCAGCTGTTGCTCTTGCAGAGCAGCATAATCCTGGTGGCTCCCTACCAGAGCAGCATCGGTGCTGCTCAGCAGAACCAAGGTTTCCACGTGTGTGACTGTCCGTCGTCTTTTGACGCCTGCTTGCACAATCCACAATCCATTTCTAGCTGGACTGTATTCCGTCCTGTTGGGAATTTATACATAAAATGTCGAAATTTGTAATTGTATATTTCATCTCATACGTTTCTGGACACCAGCAGGAATGAGAGCTTTTCTGATTGGTTCTTGCTTTAGTTATGAAGGGACTGTTCCGAATATGATAATTGTGACGCTCGTCTATATGAACAGTAGCTGAGCATAAAGTTGGACCAACAAGGTTCGTATGAAGAAGAGAAAAGTTGCTCATGTTCGCGATGTCGCACCTTAGTGGTGTCAATCTTAATTTTGTATGTTGTAGTCAGTCTATTTGAGCGCGTGTGTGTCTGTGTGTGTGTCTGTGTTTAAATAATCCATCTGTGTTTATTTTCTCTGTCTATTTCTGACACAAAGGTGTGTTTGGTTGAATGATTTATTTTGGCTGGAGGGAACATGCCTCCCTCTTCCTCCCCCCTCTCTTCCTCTCTTTTCCCCGTTTTCTTCCCTCTCCCGCGGTGGAACCAGTCCTGCCTTCGTCTGTTTTTAAACCTCTGAGCAGTATTACTGTAACTCAGAATCAGGATGAGGCCTGATTGACACGCTGAATATCAGCGCTGCTGCAGCCGAACACGCACAACTGGGCTCAGGATGCGTTCACTTCTCACAACTTCACAAAGGAATACGGAGAAATTCCACGACAGGCCTTGAACAAACGGGCTGCGTATTTTGAATACATTGGGTTTTTTTTCTTGCCACAGCTTTTATACTTCCCTACATCGCCAACTACAATGGAAAAATATTCCCTTTTCCTCATCACATTTAATAGAAATTCCAGGTACCAACCAGAGGTATTATAGTCATTTCAGGTAGTCCTTGATTGTTCCCTCTGCAGATGTTTCTTTGCCTTCATCCACTGGGCATATAAAGTTTGGAAAATAGACCACCCGTTAACATTTTATCTCCTCTTCTTTCTCCCTTTTGGGGTCATGGGGAGGGTGCACATATGGGGGAAGGAAGGGTACCCTATGTTAGAATTTGTGGGTTTGGTGCCTTGCTCAAGGGGACCTCTGCAGTGCGCTGAAGGTGTTCTGGCACCTTCCAGAACACCTTCCATGTTTTTGTCCACACTGGGGATCAAACCAACAACCCTCCGCTACCACTGCCCCCCCTCCTTTAACCATTCAGCCATATTAATTTTCCCAAGTAGACGTTTGGAGGATGGCTGTTTGATTTTGGTGTGTTCTAATGAAATCCCTCAACTGTTTGTATATGGGAAACAAAAAGGGGATGTAAAATCAATTTTCCTCCGAATGTCATCAGCACCTTCTGTGAGTTGTAAAGACCTATTTTTCCGGCCCCTTTAGCAGCCCAGGATTTCAATCCCCTGTCTGTTGCACTTGGAGGGAAGGAGTCATTTCCCCATATTGGGCTGAAGACACAGATAGAGGGCACTTTTCTTAGATCTTCAACTTGATATCGCACTACAATCGGAATTTCCACAACAGGGATTTTCTATTCTTCTCAAAGGTTTTAGTGCCCCCTGAGTAGAGGTATACTAGGAGGGGTAAGCTTAGCCGGACTTCCTGCGGTCTTTCCCAGAGATGAGCTTCCTGTGAGGTAAACAGTGCTGTCCAATGAGCTGCCCAGTAGGACCAGAGTGGACTTGGACATCGGAATCCCTCTGTCACATGTTAATGTCTGTTATTCCACAAAAATCTGACAAGCTATTAAGTTGAGTAAACAACTGATTTGGAAAAGAAAGTGGAAGAGTCCAGTAACTTTGACATTTTTTGTAGTGATGGTTCATAATTACTGACGATAATATATTTTGTGAGAAATGAATGCTAATATATGTAAAGATATCCACCACTTTAAACTGAGCTATTCTAGGAGGACTTTTACTTTCTAACTGATGAAAGAACATTATTAGAATTCTACCAACATTATGGAAGCCTGGCCTGCTATGTACAAAACCATGTTGATTTGTGTCAATATTTTTGGAATTGTTCCATTGTTAAAATCTCCCTTCAAGGTTTCTAATAATGCTAATATCAGTCCACTAAATGTACATCTTTCTTTTGTTCTCCCTTAAAGGCAGCAGTGAGTAAGAAATTCATTTAAAAGTGATTATGAAGCCCTGTTATGACAGCAGACATTAAGGAATGGTGTCTAGCTAACATTAGCGACACACAACTGCAAATGTTCTTGCTGGATCCTGGAGCTGGTGACCCGTCCTCTGTTGGGGGGAAGGGGGTGTAACATACTCTGCAATATTGTAATTGGGATTACAGCACCAGCTTTGGCTGAAACCTTGTGGACTGCTCCTTTATTTACTCCTGATATCTTGGGAATGATGATGCTGCCCAAGAAATTATGCATTTCAGATTTATTCTGGCACCTTCCATGTTTTGTCTGCACTGGGGCTTGAACCAAGAACCCTCTGCTTTCTCACCCCAGTTCCCAACAGACAGAGCTGGTATTGTTCAGAATTTGTCCCCTAATAAAGGCCTTAAACATTTCCCTTCTGACACGAGTGTTCGATTTGCTTAAAAATGCTATTTAATTTGTTCATCTAGGAAAGTAGGAAAGAGCGTATCTGTTAAACATTTTGTTTAAATCTCCTTTTGGGAATATCAATAGTCAATTTGGGATCATTATAGGCTAAAAAGTTTGGAGAGGAGTGTGACAGGAGGATAGAGTCATAGGAGACCTCCTTTCTTTTCTATTGTAGTTGTGCTGAAACCAGCAGCCAGAAATCTATGTGGGACTCTGGTGTTTACTGGAGTAACAAATATTTCCCAGTTGGTTTATCTACCCTACCCCAATTATCAGTTAGACTCATTTCATGATGAAATGATAAATTACACCCCTGCTTCCTGACTGTGACTGGTCCACTTTACCTGGTGCCCCAATACGAGCACCAGGTAAAGAAGCAGCAGCAAGACATGGATTTGGGGCAAATTTGGGCAGAATTATGGTTCCCTGAGAATTCCCCCCTGAATAGTCAAGACTGCTTTATCTTTGATAACTATGGATTTGCAGGGGAATAAAAGCAAAATCTAAATGGATCAAACCCCCCTTGACTGAGAGGAAAAGGGAGCTGACAGGATTATACCCTTCCACCTCCTCCTCACTTGAAGCTCCTCTTCATCTCTTAGATGGGTTCCTCGAAGGAATCCTATATTAGACTGGAACATTTTAATCCTGTTTTAATACCTTTTTTGAATTTTCCCAAGACTTCATTTCAGACCAAATCAAGACAACAAAAATGATCTCCCTCGGCCATCATCCATCCACCTGAATATTACCCAGTCAGGTGTTCCCCCACCGTCAGATATTAGCGCTCCGCACAGCGGGAGCCATACAGCTATGATGATGGAAAACATTTTTCACCTACTTTAAACCTCTTCTGTTGTTGTTCCTTCCGAGCAGTCTGTAATGTGTCTCCTTAGGTTTCCACCATCAAACCTGGATGAGATCTTAGTTTTAATGGTGGTAAAAGACGCGGCTATTGTTGTGAAAGAGGTACCAGACTCTTCCTTGGCAGTAGATGTGTCTCCCTTTTGGGGCTAATGCTAGCAGCGGGGCTAGCTTCCATGGCCTCATTGTGGGCGTGGCTTTGGCAGTTGGAGGTGCAAAATGAGTGAGGTGGGTTTGTTGCTTGCGGCTGATTTCCTTCCTTTGTTTCATCTGTATTTTCTTAAACTCCAGTGTTGGAGTTGAGCTCAATGACCCACAGAATTAAACTTTTTAGGAAAGATTTTAAAGGCACAAAGCAGTCTTACGTGCTTCTGCTCAGCAAGCCGCCATAACCAGACATCTGCTTCAATATTCATATATATTTCACTTCTGAATGTCAAGCTAACGAGCTCCTGAGCTAGCGGCCTGAGTATCTCCCCAGGATTGAAGGGGTGGAAATCAGCTGAAGGCCTGCGATAGGATATTATCGCGCTATATTTGACGATCTTATCACAGTGCTGTAAATGTTGCAAGACGCTGCAGCTAATTAGCTTTTTTCAGCAGCAATTTACATCCCCAAATGAAAACTTTAACACTTGCTTGTTCTTATTATATAAACTTCGAATGTGTTTCTGTCTCCTAAATAAGTTTTGTTGATCCATTTTTATTGAAGACGAACATTTATGTCTTCATTTTCAACACGTAATGCAGCTGTTTTAGAACCGACGTCATCAACTGGCTTTTTGAAAGTTTTGTACAAAAAATAATTAGAATAAGAATAATATATAAACAACACCTTTGCTGACCAGGCCCAGACAAGAAACAAAAACACCACTGTCAAGTCGGCTAGAATGTTATTAATCTGGTAGCGGTTCAGTTCTCTACTGGAGGTGTGGATGGATGAATGAACGCACCTGTCGTTTTTTCCCTGTGGGCAGTGAACGCCACATGGACATCACACATATCCAGAGGAATTATGCTTCTCCATCTCCTCAGTTTCCAACAGATGTATTAAAATATTTAGACTTAACTTAACTTCATATGCAAAATAGGTCTATACAACGTGTGGCTCTGTCAGGCGGGATCGATTTTTCCTCCGCCGCTATCCGTCCCCATCTCCACTTCCTTCTTCTCCTCTTTCCTTCTCTTCTGCACCCCCTCATCCACCTGCTGTTGTTTCGCCCCCTCTTGTTTCTCCTGCGCTCCCGTCTGGTTCTTCTGCTCCTTTTTCATCTCGAGACGTTTCGGTTCAGGCCAACACGGAGTCGCTTCTCCAGATGCTTCTCCTCTTTCTTCACCGGCTCTCCTTCCTGCTGTTCCACCTCCTCCTGTTGTTTCTTCAGCTCCTCCTTCTGGTTTTTCTGCTTCTCCTTCCTCTTGAAACATTAAGATTCTGGATGGCACAGTCGGTTCCTCTACGTTCAGCTTGTCGTGTCTCTCCTTCATTTTCTTATTCTGCCTTTATGCTTCTACTGGGAGTTCCTAACATCGGTACCGAGCTCTTTAATCAAATTAGAGCTGGTCTTGGTTAGTCTCATGGTTTCGTTTGAAGCTTCAGTCGCATCTTTTTTTCTTTCTCAGCAGTATCGTTATAGGAGATCTCACTCTTCCGACCTAAGAACAAAGAAACTGAGACCAAAGGGCAGTGCTTTCTCATATCAAAGGAGGGCTGACTGCAATAATTTGAAGGTTCCGCACAGGAATTGTGGAAAAAAAATGTAAATAACATTTTTATGGGGGACCTTCAACCCACCATACGTTTCCCCGTATGGGTTCATGCTGACTAGCAAACCAGCAGACGATATTTTCCCAGTTGCATAGAGGGACCATGTTTCCATCAGCTCCGCCCGTGACTTTGAGGATGCATCAGTCTGTCTCCACGTTGACATCAGCACTATTCACATCGGTGCGGAACGCTGCCGTTTCCGTCACCTCTCTGATGTTTTTGGTTCAGTTCTGCTCGGCTGGATGCTTCCACAAACAAAAGACGGCAACCATTTCCAATATAAAAACCTTCTTTCACCCACTCGGGAGAGTAAACACACGAAATATGAAAAGAAGTAGTTAAAAGGTGTGATAATCAAAACACAGCATTCCTTTGTTCAGCCAGAAGCGCGACTGTGCCGACGTCAGATTTGAAAAGAAGCAGAGAGAAAACACATTAACCTTCATTACTCGCTGCTGCGCCCGTACGAGTTCCAGCACCACGACTGTCAAGAGCTCATTAGAGCTCCTCATGCTTCATGTTAGCACACCGAACATTAGCTTAGCTAACATCGCCATTGTGGTCGGATCCTTCTAAAATGCCATCTTTTTGTTGTTTGTGGTCAGGAACACAAAATTAAAAATAATCCATCCATCGCTTGGATGTAAGCAGCGTTGCCAAGCAACAGATTTGGAACCAGCATTTCATTATGACAAAAGATCAAGATTTTATCTTTTTGCTCTAAAACCTTCAACAAAAAATGAAATCATTGCTGTCAAGTAAACAAATGATCAGTTAATAATCATTTTCGGTATTTTACAGTTTATTTAGCCGTTAAAGAGCCGTCAGTGTCACGGGAACCTAAACCGACGTTTGTTTGGACGTAAATCGTTAGATTAGAGGTTTAAATTGTGTTTTTTTCAGATGATCTGCTCACATTAAAACTTATTCTGGCATATTTCTCTTATTCTGTTTACATACTTCTTCTTCTTGGGTTTTTCTTCACTTTCTTGGATCTGAAATCTCAAATGTTTCCTCTTTGCCGGTAAATCAACAGGACGTTTGTTGCATTCGTTGTGGGATCATCAGGGTTTTGTCTCTAACTGCCAGATGGACGGAGAGTCTTTAAATCCTTCACGTCAGTGTTAATCGGAGCTGGAGGACAAATGTTCCGGGAATTTCTGTGCGTGGTTTATTATAAAACCCGAACCTGGACCGATGGATGAGCCGCTGCATCACGTCTCGGCTATATTTGTTCACACCTGAGGCTGATTTAAAGCTCCAACTAACCTGATGTTCTTGTGTTTACATCGTAGGAGGACACACACACACACACACACACACATACACACACAAGGAAACGGCAACATACAGAAACCTGGAACCTTCAATACAGCAACCATGTAACATAAAAATCAAGGTTAGCAGGAAAAAACTCAGATTCTGTTTATCAGTGTGTGTAGGTGTGTGTGTGAGTGTGTGTCCAAGAATCACCCTCAATTACATTCAAGCATAAAGACGTGAAGATGTGGGTGGAGGGAAGAGAGAACTATTGATATGCTAATATTTTCTTTCTCTCTCTCTCGCTCACACACACACACACACACACACACACACACACACACACACACACACACACACAGAATGACAGCGGGTGAATGGAAGGTTTCATTTTCCATCTCAAAGCTTTTTATTACGACGCGAGCCTCAAACTTCTCATTAGAGACAAAGAGCTGCTGCATTCAAGTGCAGTCGTGCAAAAAGGAACCAAGTTCAAGCAACGACAAATGACTGAAATTATTAGTTATTACAGGACAATTTGATCTATTTCATACTGAATTTGAGATTGTGTTGTGGCTCAGGCTTTTCACTGTTGTTCTTTATCAGTTTGTGGCAGTTTGACAGGATTTTGATGTTCCGTAAAAGAACATAAAAAGTCAAGAAAGACGAGCTTAAATGACGTTTGTAAAGACCTGTTTTAATACTTTAAGATGCTACAGATGACACCACAATCAGCTAGTTTTTAACATTTTGTGCTGTTCAAATTAGCAAGCACTACCTAGCCACGCAAGTGTTGGGACCGACAACCACTGCAACTATTAACACATTTCTGTTTTTAGGGATTAAAGAACTAGAAGTGAATTGCAAAGAGTTTGTGGTGAACTCAAATTCAGAATTTAATGGCCAAAGAAGACAGGATGGCTCTAGCTCAGCTCCAGGATTCTTGTCAGCCATAATCTGATTTATAATAAATGCAGAGATTCTTTAACGTCAGTCTGAGGCAAACCTGAACTCGGATCTAGTTTAGAACTGTTTCACTGACATAGTATCACGTTAGCATTAGCGTATTTTACTCATTGATGGTGGTACTCATATTCTTCATTTGTCTTCTCAAGTGAAATCAGTTTGAACAGGGTGGTCTGTGCCACACACACACACACACACACACACACACACACACACTTGAGTGTAGCAGTGTCACATTAACAGCATTGAGGTGCCTTCAGGGACCCCAGGCTGCTGATAGAACTCCAATCATCAATCAAAACTGACTGCTGGATAATCAACACAGACACACACAGACACACACAGACACACACGCACACCGTCAAATTTCTCTTTGTTCTCTCCTTGTGAAGGAAGCAAGCAATTTCCTCGGAGTGGCGCCGCTGCTGTTCCATCACTGCACCTCATTGATGTCGCCTTTCACTCTTCCTTTATCTGCTTTTTTGTGTTCATTTCTTTGTGTCTCTGCCGCCATGACCTGTGGTCAGCAGACCTTGTCCCGGATTTAAATGTCCGTGGAAAGATGGTTTAGCATTTGGGAGCGTTATGAACAAACTTTCCCCTCCACAATTCCCTGTTCTCCTTCCTTGTCGGAATACCGGCTCCTCTTCCCAACAGGGCGTCCCAGTAAGGAAGAAATCTACGTAAAGAGGTTGTCAAGATGCTGCAAATGAAATGAGGAGACGGTGTCTGAGCAATGTGCCACCTGTGGAGAGGTTTTACCATCACACAGCAGGTCCCTGGACCCACTCTGGACCTTCTCTCCTCTCTCTGAAGTTTCTAAAACTAAACTCAAGACAAGATAGAGAACTCCAGTCGCTCTGAGACTTCGGCCCCGTCTGCAGGGAAGAGCAGGAAACAAAGGAGCTGATTGGTAAAAGCTATTTTCACTTGAGGAACATTTCCAAGCTCAGATCCTCCATCTCAAAGGCGCTTGAGATGATTGAGATGATTCTGTTCCCGCCGTCCAGAGCTGCAAGAATTCACTCCCACCAGTAAAAGTTCCCATCACGCTGGTTGAAGCAGAGCTACACTGGTTCCCAGTTCATCGTGGGACTCACTTTAATCTTTCAGATCTCATTTTTGGAGCATTTAATGGTCAGAGGCCTGTCTCTTAGCTCCTCCAATCAGTGCCTGTTCCAGTGATCGAGTCTTTCAATCAGTTAGCATTGAATCTTTTAAAAAGATCTAAAGAGGTTTATTTTGTGTGTGTGTGTGTGTGTGTGGTGACTTTTTTTGTGCTTTTTTATGTTCTTTTTGTTCTGTAGACACTTTGTGAATCCTTTCTGAGAGAAGTGCTAGAAATCCTATGTATTTCTTTCTTTCTCTCTCTCTCTCTCACACACACACAAACAAACACACACACACACACGCCGGGTCTCTGTCTCTTTATCCTGATTGGCTGCAGGTACCAGCTCACCACTGATGGGTCAGTAATTGTTGTTGTTTCTTCTGCTTCTGACTGAAGGCAAACCTCAAAGTGGGGAAACTCTGCTAATCTTGAGCTGGTTCAAAGCTAACGCCGCCCTGCTACAGCTGAGAAGACGGGATGGTATTTAAGAGGATGCTCAACGTCGTTGGACACTGTCGCACAACAGAACTGGTGCCGATTACCTCTGACGCAGATGTTCCCTGTGCCTCCAGGGGGCGCCACCGCGTCTTCACTCCAGCCACTGCTGTCGCATTCTAGAAACCGTATCGAGCATGCTAGCTAATGTTGAAAATCTTGACAAACAGAGATAACGCACACTGAGGAGCTAGTGTGTGTTTCCAGGAGGACTAGAGGCAAGATCGTTGCTCTGCAGAGATGATGATCAGAAATAAAATTAACTCTGTTTCCAGGGATAATTGAGCAAAAATGTGTATGTGTGTGTCGCCCGAGGAACATCAGCTCAACTTCCATTCATATTGAAATGAGGAGTATGAAAAGATGTGAAAGGAGGATTAGGAGATGTGTGGAAGGAAGGAAAAGCTGGATGAGGTGGAGGATGAGGATGAGTCAAAGGAGAGAAGAGGAGGAGTGCTGCTGAGGAGGAAGACTCATTCTCTCCCTCGGGAAGACCTGAGGTCCGTCAACAGCTGGAAGAGAATTAATGGAGTGCTAACTCCTGCTAACCCATGCTAACAGCAGATTGGGGTTAGAATTATTTAAGCGTTTCTCGTTCCTACCTCTGTTACCCTGGCAACCAGGCACAACAGAGTGTGCACGTGTGTTTTGCACAGGCAGCGTCCTGAATACCAAAATATGAATTTTAATAGCAAAATGCGGACATCTGACAGACCGTTGTTTGAAGGGTGAATCTTGGGTTTAAAAAAGTCCTTACAAGGGTAAAACTATGAGGATGTGTGTTGTGGACGGTCAGCTGGGGAACAGCTCTCTCTCTCTCTCTCATCTACTCTTCTTTTCTTCCGTCGCTCGCTGCAGCCTTCATTCGGTTTTCTGATTTTTGTTCTTTGGTGGCTGAATGTTTTATTTCACGGTCAAAGCGAAACCCGCAGAAGGTTGAAGATGCCAAAGTGTTCGGTGGGTGAGCGCTTGAATCGGCCGTCTTCCGCTCGTCCCCTCCCTCGCTTCCTGCCCCTCGTTCATCTGCTGCTCTGTGCAAGCTGGAGCCATGCTGAGTTTTCCCATGATGCTCTGGGAAAGACGTGAGTCGTGAGTCATTCATCAGGGAGGTGGCGCCATCCAGATACACTTGAGGTTGTCGGTTTGAATCCTGATGTCATGACTAACAAACAGAGCAACTTTATTTGTTCTTTTTTCTCTTTTCTGATAAAATGTCCATCTTTAGCCCAGCAGAATTCTAGAGTTTCATAATGGGAAATAAACGACGCAGCGAGCAGAGGAGTGTAAACGACCTTCAGCAACACCCTCGATCACCCAGGAAAGAGATGAGACACGCAACTCATCGTTTTATAAAAGCTCTTCATCAGCATTATGCTAACAGAAATGCTAAAATGTTGCATCTGAAGCAGACACCAGTTTAACCAGTTTAATAACATCCAATCAGAAAATACAGGAAATCACAGCAGTGGAAGCAGGAAGTCAGGCTGCAAGTTCCTGTTTCTGTCTTTTGGTCCACCACCACCACCACCACCATCATCATCAATATAATATGTATCTGCTTAAACATTTTCAAACTTTAATTTGGAACAACAGATTTTTACAGTGCATCATCACAGCCGGTTAATTGGTAAAGTTCTGAATAATTAAAGTTAATTGAACCTTTTCACATCCAAACAAACCATCATTATCATTAACCGAGGGCATCATTATTTCAGTTTTAATCATGATGATGACCACACACACACACACACACACACACACACTTGTCTTTATCAACCTGTGAGGGCACAATTCCCCACATTCTTTGTGAGGACCACCTTTTCCACTGATGTTACAATAGTGTTGTCCTCACAAATCCAGTAATACACACACACACACACACACACACACACCTCATATATGGCTCCATTATTATCACGGACATGGACAGTGAGGGAGGAGTGAGCGAACACGTTTGGAAATGCAAAGCGAACACGTTTGGAAATGTCAACATGGCTAAATTTAGTCAGTTTATTAAACTTCTGAATCAGAATTCTGCAGTTCTGTTTGCTACCCTGTAAAACATGTTGGTTCTGTTTTAAATTCCATCAGCAGAACCAGTCACAGCCAAGTTTTTTCCAGTGACAGAATTCTGGCCTGAGCTCCAGCTGGAAATCCTCTTGGTTTTGTGGTTCCTTGTGAGGGCGACATCCATCCTCACAAAATCCAGGAGTTATCCTCGGGCATTCTCCACTTCCATCTTTATTCCACACTTGAACAGGTCCTCATGCCCCAATACCCATGGAGAACATCACATCGTCTGCATATTGGAGAGTCTTTGTGGATAGTTTGTAGTCTGAGAAGCTCAGAGGTGGTGTTGGGGGTACAGAATGCTAGGATTGGGGGGGATGGGAAGCTTATCTCAACCACACATGATTTTCTCTGATATTTAGCTGCAGTTTTAACATAGTTTTGGCTCAAATTTCCCCAAATCAACCGCAGCAGGTTGACTGTGACAATTTTGATAAAGCACAAAGTTCATAAACAGCTGTCAGATTCATGCAGGGTCTCATCTGCGCATGTTCACCTATCAAACTGTTTCATGAAAAGTGTTTAAAGTTTTTGTTTGAAAGGCAAACTGGGCCTTAACTGGACTAAACTGGACAGATGTTCTGTCCACAAACACTATATCATAATAGTTAATGGTTAAACTCACTTGATCTAATGTGACGTCTCTGACAGGTTAGCATTGTCAGGAAGTTTGATTCTATACTTAATAATGTACAATGTTATGTTTTGGTCTTTAAATCAGTAAAGAGCCGCACTTACAGAACACAAGTTATTGTGTCACATATGCCAAATGATCAACTAGCATTTACTGGATTAATGATGTCCAGTTAGCTAGAAATGTGAGTCAGTTAAGTCCTGAAACAGTTTGTCTTAAAGTGAAACCAGTAGATAAACCCATTCACAGACCAGCATGTGTCACTTCCTTCGACTACACTGGTAAACTAGCGAGGCATTAGCATGAGCTTAGCAGATGGTTTGTAGTCCGTTCATAAGCTTGGAGGTTTGCGCAGCCATTGGTAAAACTGGTGCCGATGAAGGCGGTGCCAGCGGACGTTGCCTTCAACAATCTCCAGCGCTCGTGGCCATGCAGGCCCCGCCCCCACGCCACTGGACTGGATGAAGTCCTTTAACTAGAGAGAGAGAGAAAGAGAGACAGAGAGAGAGAGAGAGAGAAGGAGTAGAAACAGTTAGAGGCAATGAAAAAAAGGAGAAATGAGGAAGATGAAGGCACCGATGCTAATCACCAAGAGGCTAGTTGGACAACAATTATCCTAAATGCCGTCTTGTCGGAATATTATTACATTTGCAGGTTGGAGTTTGCTCATCACCAGTAAAATTGCATAGTCGATTTGCTAAGTGCTTTTCAGGCTGTGAAGGTCGAGAGTGAGGAGATGAAGGTCGCAGCAGTTAGAATGTTTTGAGAGTTTAGCTAAATTGAGCTTTAAATTAGTTTTTTTTTAAAAATGTTTTAGGGAAAACTGCGTGAAGGTAACCTGTCAGTGTCTGAGGAGAAACGAGGCTCCAAGTGAAAGTTTGTGTCAAAGGACGTAATTAAAGCAAGAAAGAGAAGCTTTTGTGAGGGATGGGGAGAAATGTGACTTTTCCCCTGAAAGTTGTGGACTGAGGAGGAAAGTTCAGACTTTGACAGATTCACTGGAGCACAAGAAGGAAATCAGCCTCCTTGCTTTAATATCGTTAACTCTGCTCTCCTTTCAGACTCCACTCCTCCATTCATCCCCTTTTTTCCTCCATACAACACGTTCCAGCACCAGTTTAATCTTCTGTGCTTCCAGCTGTGACACCAGGACAGAGTTTTTTCTTTGATTGGAAGCAGGACGATCTTTAGTCACGTCTGAAAACACTTAAAAATGTTAAAAGGGAACTTTGAGACTCAGGTTTTTTACTTAAGATATGAATATGAGGAGACTTTAGAAGAATGACATGAATCATAGAGAAGTCAGGGGAGCCTTTGGTAGTTTTACCTCTTGAAGTTCTCGTTCGGTGTTGAGGAACTCTGTGACTCCTCCAATTAGCTTTGAGTTCAAGAACAGAGCTTCACCGTACCTGGTGGGAGAGAGTGAGACTTTAGCGTGGCTGTTGTCAGCGTTTACGTGACAGTGGCGTCGCTCACTCACCGCGCGTTTAGGATGTCCCACTTTTCCCTGAAGTACCTCCAGGCGAGGTTTCGACCCTGAGGGTTTCGACCCACATGGATAATGACGTCAATCACGTCCTGCTCGGGGACGAGGTCAGAGGTCAGGGACAGGTTCAGCAACCTGGGAGACACAGGGACACCTTACATTCAATTAACATCTTAGTAACCATGGTAACCTGATGGCAGAGCTGTACTGACCCACTGTGACCAAAGGGCACAAAATAGCCCATCATTAAATACTTCTGCTAAAGAATGTAAGCTAACGTTATCAGGCTAAAGGTGATTTTGTCCTCCAGGCTAGCATCTGTCCTGTGAGTTTTCAAACCTGATAAGGGCCGACTGTAACTGTCTACGTGCTGCAATAGTTTGCCCTCAGCCTTATTTCATAATAAAACCGGTGCTGTATTACCACGCTAATCTTTGGTAGCATGATACAGTTTGCCTGGGGCGGCGTGCTACTTGTCTAAACAGCCGTAGCTGGACAGAAACATTAAAATGCTAAAATAAAGCTGACCTAAAGAAAATGGAGTATTTTCTCCAGCTGCTAATCTGTCAAACAGGCTCAGATTGTGCAGCCGCTCAAGTAGAACAGAGCTAAAGGTCAAGCGTTGGGGTTGAAATTGACATTTTGAAGTTTTGTTTCTTTGAGTCTTGCTGTAGGCGGCGTGCTGTCAAACCACCAGCTGCAGTAATCTGATTACAGTTGGCTGGCCGGAGATTGAGCCTGCGTGGCTTCTGCAATCCGAGATTGTAACGAATATCACATGACGACCGTGACACTCGCGACCCCAACGTTATGTCACATGATCATCTCCTCTGATGTCACGAGCTGCTTTCAGCTGAAAGCTCCTGAAGCAGAAGCAGAGGAACTTCTGATGAGGATCTGAGTTCAGAGCGTCCAGCTCTGTAATGGCCAGTCTGGCAAACATCAGGAAGAAAAATGGGTCTGCAGCGGCGCCGCTCTGTGTGCAGCTTTAGGGTTCAGATTGTTCTGAAAATGGATTTACTCTTTGGTCTTTTCTACAACTTGCTGAACACAATCGGTCTGCAACTCCTGATTGGACGGCTCCGGAGACAGTCCAGACTGTCCAGGACACATGACAACAGCCTGATTGTTCCGTAGCAGCCTCTAAAGAACCTCCAGATTACTGCGCTGCTTTGATCCAAACCAAGTCTGCTTTGATCTTCATGTTTGTACCTGTTGAGGAGAAAGACGTTGTCTGAGCAGGTCAGAGCCTCCAGCAGGATCTTCTTCTCCGAGACGGCGTTGGACGAGTGGAACTTCATCCAGATGAACTCCCACACGTCCTCGTCCATCAGGCTGACGCCGGTGCAGTAGACGATGTCTCTGATGTTGGGAGGAATCCTGCGAACGCACGTCGAGATTCAGGAAGAGGAAATCGAACCAACCCAAAACTGAATAGACTCAGTTACAGGATCAATCAGGAAATTTCCATCCATTTCCTCATCCCGCAGAACACCAGCAAGACTGTTTTTCCTCTTTTCTGACCGAACGGTCCAGAGTTCCAAAAAGTCGATTTTTATCTTGACACGAAATCAAACACATCGCGCGACCACGGTAACAAGATAGCTGATCATTACTGATCACTGTTGGCCTCCCTGCAGAGAACCGGCTCTAAAACCGCTGTCACACTGAAATTAGCGGGTCGATGGGGGATTTTCTAAACTCGGGTCGATCCACGTTGATCATTTGGACATGTTAACATCGCCGGCTGTAGCTGGTTTTTCTCCCTCTCACACGACATCGCCTCGACAACGTCGTCTTGTGGCGGAACACTGCGCGGTAAACGACGGACAGCATGGACGTCAGCGGGTCGATGCTCAGCGTTGTTGTTTCGTTCTGTAATTTTTTTTCCCGAATGTTAACGTAGCGAATCCGGATCTAATTTGTGGCTAATCTAAAAAGACTGGAATGGGCGACGATTGTCGTATTTATTGCCCCGGTGATAGGCTACCGTGGGAAGGAGTAACTCCCGAATAATTTGTCTAAAGAATTTTGTCAGAAAGTACATTTTTGTTCGCAAATACCGTCCGCGTGGCTTAAATTCCAGCCAGAATAGCAACAATATTTGTGTTCTTCCTAACAGTTTCACAAAGAATGAATAAACTGGGTCTAGATTGTTATTGTTAGGCAACATCGCTGCGATGCTTCCATTCAGTGGTTGCAGTTGGACAGAAATGTTCCGTGGCTCGTTTGGCATCGTCAGCAGGGCTCGACAACAGTGGAGGACGGGGGAGGGGGCACCGGTGGTGTAGATAGCTGGAGATGCTGAGGAGCTTCAGCTAGCGGCTCGGCTCAGTGAGCAATTTGCTAAAGTTTATAATAAGGCCACTCAAAGAGTCCCAAGCTGGCAACATCGCCATAAATAACCGAGTCCGTGCTCAGTGTCCGGGATCTGCTCCCGAATCTTTCAGAGGCCGAACAGCTTGCGGATCTCTTTGAGTTTGAGTTGTTGGACTGATTTTTTTTTTTTTAAATGGGAAAAGAAATCTCTGCCCTTTAGAGACCAGTCTATGCTGACAGGATGTTCAGTGACAAAATCACAACGCGACATTCAGGTGCATCAATGTCATTGGGTAATTTAACGGGACAGCTTTCATACAGGCGAGCTGAAGCGCTAATTTCCTGGGTCGTTTGCAGAGTCATTTCGCCGTGACAACCATTCCACGATGCCAAAAAGAGCTGCGTTGACCCGGGACAGCGCCGGATTTCCGTGCAGTGTGAAAGGGGCTTAGAACACAACGGTGCCCCCACTACATACTCTAAACCAGAAAAAGGGTGTGTGTGTGTGTGTGTCTGTGCTTGACCTACATTGTTAGTAAAGTAAAAAAAGAAAAATCATGACAATACAGTGCTCAGCTGGCTGCCCGTGTGTGTGTGTGTGTGTGTGTGTGTGTGTGTGTGTGTGTGTGTGTGTGTGAACCTTGTTCTTAAGTGGAGCATCTCTAAAATGATTTCCCAGGTTGGTGGATGACGCACTTGTCGCTGGTTCACTCCACACAACATGCATGCACACACACACACACACACACACACACACCACTGTGGGATGACAGCAGTAGACTGTCTCCATGTCATGTGACATCTCAATCAAACATGATAATGTGGAATGTGGCTATGAAGACCTGACTGAAAACGCGCAGCCCTGACAAACTTCAGGCGTTTTCAAGTTAATTGTTGATTTTTTTCTGTGATGTGGGCAGGAGGCCCCACCTCTGGCACGCTGTGGTACCCAGCATGAGCTCACAGAGGAACGGGTCAGTGAAAAAGGTTGTGCACGAGCAAGGACGTGCACTCTTTAAAGAATCCCATTTCCCTGTCAGGTCCCTGGTGCCCGCCGCACAACGCCAGCATCTGTTTCCATTGGATTAGCTGTTTTGAATCAATATTTGCAGATGTTGTTCGGGGTCTGGTGTGAGCGGACCACCAAGCCTCACGTGAAAGGAAGAGAGTTAAAGTCAAAAAGGAGAGAAAACTATCGTTCGACTACAGAACGGGATGATGGGTAATGTGTCACACATCGTGTCTTTTGTGTCAGTTATTGTGTCAGTTATCTTATAATGATCAATATGACACAGATTGCTGGCTAGAATTCCCAGCAAATTATGTTAGATAAACGCACAACAAACACAGACACACATGTGCTGCAGTACCATCGTGCGCCTTGGGGGCAGTGTTGAGCACTAGAGAAACGTCAGGCTAAACAGAAAGGACAGCAGTGAAGGTTTGGGCGATATTACCACTTTGGAGCATATAAAACGAACCCCCCAAAAATAACATTATTTAAAATATTTCATCCATTCAGAGGAGCAGACAGATACACATCTGTTTTTATTTGGCTTTGTGTCCCTTTAATAAGCCCAACTCCATTAGATCCACTCATGTCAAAGTGACAGATTATATATTGTATGTCAGGTTTATTTTTTCATTCAAAATTGCAAGTCCTCTTAGCACAGTTGAAAATAATCCAAACGTTGGACTTTTATTTTGAAAAATTTCGGGATATACTTTTTTCTCTTTGCACCTGACTGACTGTCCTCCACGTGTTGCACCGTGCCAGAATGCTGCAACGTGCTCTAAAATAGAAGTCCCGCTCAATTTTTCAGAGCTGCAGCCACAACCAGTGTTTTAGGGGTGACATTCAAGTTCACTGAAGATGTAGATGTATGCTTGTAAGCCCACAAACAAAAGGAGGAAGTAACAGACTAGACACACACAGAACTATGAGACCAGAGATGCTAATGCTGTACCCAGTGTTTCTAGCTCCAGCGTGTGCTCTTTTACCTGTTCTTGTTGCTGGAGATCCAGTCAGAGATGTAGGCGACAGCTTGCCGGTGACACTGTTTGTTCCCGAAGCTACAGGCTAGCATGATGAGCTCCCGCTGCAACTCCCTGATGCACAAGAAGTTCAGTTAGCATCAGCAAAGAGAGCAACTACTGGAGCAGACTGAGTCGTTTCAGGAAATACACAACCATTAATGTCATATAAACGAAAGAGTTTGCGTGTGTGTGAGGATGTGTCACGTACTCAGTCTGGTATGAAGCCTGCAACATGTTTCCCTCATTACCAGGAACACTGGTTGGCCAACCCATCTGATGATACCGAGCAGCAACCTGCTTTAGCACGTAGTCCTGATGACACACACACACACACACACACACACACACACACACACACACACACACACACACACACACACACACACCTAATATTAATTCAGATCAGATGTTTGTGTCATTAGTGCTGACACCACTTTAATCTTCTAAAAGTGGACTGGTGCTGATTGATTCAGAGCAGTAGTTGATTGATTGATTGATTGAGTGACTGATTACACTGAACAAGCTGTATTCATCAGTTCGGTCCAGCAGTTTGTCCAGCTGGTAAAGCGCTCGGCTGGCTGAATGCCATGGCAGGAAGGACGTCTCCTCCGGCAGATAGCCAATCAGCTGCAGGGGAATGCTTTGTGGGAGGTACCCAGCCCTGAGAGACAGAAAGACAGGGAGAGAGGGACAGAGACAGGGAGAGAGGGACAGAGACAGGGAGAGAGGGACAGGGAGAGAGGGACAGAGACAGAAAGAGAGGGACAGAGACAGGGACAGAGAGACAGGGAGAGAGGGACAGAGACAGGGAGAGAGGGAGAGGGACAGAGACAGGGAGAGAGAGACAGGGAGAGAGGGACAGAGACAGGAAGAGAGAGACAGGGAGAGAGGGACAGAGACAGGGAGAGAGGGACAGAGACAGGGAGAGAGAGACAGGGAGAGAGGGACAGAGAGACAGGGAGAGAGGGACAGAGACAGGGAGAGAGAGACAGGGAGAGAGGGACAGAGAGACAGGGAGAGAGGGACAGAGACAGGAAGAGAGGGACAGAGACAGGAAGAGAGGGACAGAGAGACAGAAAGAGAGGGACAGAGAGACAGGGAGAGAGGGACAGAGAGACAGGGAGAGAGGGACAGAGACAGGGAGAGAGGGACAGAGACAGGGAGGGAGACAGAGAGACCATCACCGACAACACTCATCACATGACAGCGATGATGTTCTTTGATGTCCTTTCAAATTCCCACTCTCTAAATTACATTGGCTAAACATTGACCTGACACGTTAATTTATAACTTTTCTGAACATTTAAAGATCAGACAGCCTCAGTGTGTGTGTGTGTGTGTGTGTGTGTGTGTGTGTGTGTGTACAGTAGAAATGCTTTGGATGGGGTTTACCTCTGCTCAGCTGTCACAGCTTTATGAATATTGATGAGTTTCCTCCTGAATTCATTAACAATGATGTTTTTTCTATATATTTTTTGGGGGGGTCAGTTCATGAGTATTAATGAGGTGGGCAGTCGAGGTCAGTGGATGTTAGCTGTCAGCCGCTGTGATTGACAGGTGAACAAAGAAGTTGTGTGTTTTTGACTTACGGGAAGTAAATCTGTTTATGATAAGACTTTTAGCAGCTCAGGAAACTAAGTCGTACACTTATTTCCATAATCTTCCACTTCTTCATCCTCAACGCTCATCTTCATTCCCATCATGCACCTGGCCTGTGCAACATTACCATAATCCACCCGACTTTGCTCGCACTTCCTGTTTACAACAACTGATGGGATTCAGCATGAAGGCAAGGGCAGAAATGGTGTCACCGTGGCAACAGCCCCTGCCTCATTTATTGGTCTGAAAGGATTTTTTGGATTTGGAGGAGCAAAGGTGAACTCTTTTGTCCAGAAATTTCCCTATTTGGTCGACTGCAGAACTAAGATTAAAACATACAATGATAACTGGCTGAAACGCTAGACAAATACTGTGATCCCCAGTGACCACATCTGGCCGAGATTTGCTGAATTTCTTAATCAATCAGCCACGCATTAACGCTTGTACCTTTACCCCACATGAGCAGGCTAGTCTATGTAGCCGAACATTAGCAATGGCCTAAAAAAAAGTGCATGTGAATATTTGCTAGTGGATCTTGCTGTTAAACTGTGTTCATGAAATACTGTGGACCAAACGCGACCACCAGAACCAGTCAGTAAGATCAGGTCAGTTTAACATATCAAAGAAAATGAGATGAAAAGAACGCCCTTCTGCACAGGCCACATTACATTACAGCCATGATGTCACCATGGAAATAACAGGCTTGGAGGGGGCGGGGCTGTCAACCCACCAAGGGGCGGGGCTGTGGCACAGTTCCTAAACATGCTGTTGTTACCCATCAGCCACAATTACAGCCATTTTCCTCCAATAACAACAGGTTTCACAACTTTTCTCTCAATCAGGAAAACAAAAATACACCCTAATGATGGCCACTATTACCATAGCAACAGATACAGACAGATACAGAAGCCTGTTTGTTTCTGTAACCATTAATGGCGCAGTTTCTTGCCCTGTACAGGTAAAGAAACAACCCCCACTGATATCAACACACAAACACACATGGCTGCAATAAAATCATAAAATATATATAAAGAATTATTGTCCCGCAGCTCCTGTTTGTCCTCTAGAACTGCTGATGTACATGAATGTGGACATACATGTGATGCTGCTCAGTCAACAAAATATTGACTCCTCATCGCTTTAAAGAGGCAGAGAGAAGTCAGAAAGCAAAAAAAAACCCTGCAGTAATCCTCCATCCATCCACCGAGTGGCACTCATCAAACTTTGTGTGCGTGTCTGTGTGTGTACGTGCACTCTGAGCCGAACTCAGTCTATAAACCTGAATGAGAAGCGCTGAGTCTGTCAAAGAGGATTTATGGCAGCACAAAAGCAGCAGCTGAAAGGATGATGACACCTCTGAAATAAATCTGTGTGTTCAGAATAGTCGCTCCATCAGAACAGACGTATCTGTGGGACACACACCCTCACACCTGCCCAGCACAGTCTGACTGTAATAAAACCGGACGGAAGCAATAGATGAGGCTCAGCCGCAGTCTCCGTCTAGGCCCTGATGTCAGAGAGCGGATCTGTGCGTCACTTGTGTTTAATTGAATGAAAGCTGCTGCTTGTCTAAATTAAATCTTTTTTACACCAAAAGGATGAGTGGATTACAGAACAGTTTTTTTTTGCTATGATTGTATTAATGGTGAACTGTTCCTCATACTGGGCGCCGTGTTGGATTACTCACCTGGCCAAGTTGAAGGTGTCATCGATGAGGCCGGCTCTGTTCCCAACAGAGATGGTCTGAGAGACAGAGGAAGCGAGTGAGAACCAGGCTAACGTTCAGAACGTGTAGCTGAAACCTACTGCAGCCGGTTATATCAAAATGACTAAAATCAATTATAATTTGTGCTTTCAATTTTTATTCATAAATCAAAGAAACAAAAGCTATGGTACAAGATACTGCCACATCTGTACTTCAGTGTTTTTTCTGAAGATTTTAATGTGACCAGAGCTACAACACCATGTGCCACCAGCAGGGGGCCGCTGATGTTCTGCCAGTTTTACAGTGACGTATTTCATTAAAACGCACCTGATGGTTGTCATGGAGCTGCTGGATCAGCAGTTTCCAGTTCTGGAGGTCATAGTTGACACGGAAGTACCCTGTTTGATTGATGTTGCCTAGCAACCAGGTTTTGTCATCCATCGCACCAATCCTGTGGGTTTCTGAGATGAAAATAAATGAAAACAGAACATTTTCATCCAAATCTAAACTGTTATTGAGAGTCAGCCTCTATGCAGATGATGTTGTGATGATTGTTTCTCACTGAGCTGAGGTTTATGTAATAAAAAGCTAGAAATATTCCCCAGAAATATCAAGAGTATAGAGAAAAACCGCGGTCGAGTTCAGCTACTTCACACATTGCAAAAACCAACTAATTTAAGCTCGAAAACATCGTTAACACCAGAAGATAAAAGTGAAGTTAGTGTTGATTAAAGTTACAGCTGAAAATCACAGGAGCTTCATTAAAATTTAACAGAGATGAAGAACAACAGTTGGTGACAAACACCATTCAGCACCTCCTTCAGCACCGTACCTGTCCTGTTGTTGATCCAGATGAGCGTCTCCAAACCAACGGTGGATGCGTTGCCAACGGCGACTGTCAGCGGCACCTGCCAGAGGGAACTGCATAGAGTGGAGAGTGATGTCAGACCTTTACACTTTCAGTTATCATCAGCCAGAATCTGCGGCGGCAGGAGGTGTCTGAGGGTCTGTGGGGTGTGTGTTCAGGGTCTGCTGCGATGCTGGAGGCAGTAAAACCATTCTGAGGCGGCAGATTTTCTCCAAATTGCATCAGAGCTCAGAGTTAATCGCAGCGTTTTTCTTGGCTCCGGAGACGTAGAAGAGATGAGAGGGTCATGAAAACCAGAAGGACAGAACCATGTGGAAGCAAAACACCATTTTAATCTAAAGAACCAACAAATCCTGATATATTAAAAACCTCAAGATCTATTCTGACGTCACTTTGTTTGATCTCCAGATCTTTCATCTACATCAGTTCAATAATTCAGATTAGAGCTGAAATAATCTTATTACCAAAAATCAGTCAGTTTCATCTGTGGTTGGTCTGTTTTTACAGATTTACACTGAATCTGGAACCAGAGGCTGTAAACACACACACACACACACACACACACACGCACACACACGTGCACACACACACACACATGGATTAAAGGGTCTTTAGTCTCATTAAAATCTGGTGACTCACTTGTTTACAGTCTCATCGATTTGATTCATATTTTAATTAAAGTGGATTTTAATTACAGACACTAAACCCTGTGTTTGTGCGTGTGTGTGTGTGTGTGGTCGGTCAGGGTCACTTTAACACCACCAGCCAGTAAGATCCATTTAAAATCCCATAAGGGCTGTCTGTCGCCGTGGGAAACCAGGGATCAATAATACTGCAGTGACTAAATATTTAAGATGATATTTATATCAGCATGATTGAGTGCACAGGAGTGCACTTCAGTCACACACACACACACACACTCACGCCCACACACACATGTTCCTTTTAAAGACTCTTTGATGTGATTTAGTTTGGTTGTTAAAGGTTACGTTGACCATAAACGGTGTTTACAGCCGGCGCGCTCATCATGGAGTTCATCTCTGTTCTGGTAGAGGACAGAAAAATGATGCCATTACAGCTGAAGCGGGTTCCTCAATGCCTCATTCCATGGCTGCACACAGGAAGTTTATCAGTTGCAAGAGGAAACATTCTGTCAGCAGCTCCGGGAACGTGAAAAATGAACCTGGCACGGAAAATGTGTTCCACGGTTCCTGTGGTGAAAGTTCTGCTCCGTTCTACAGCTGAAACTTCCTCCAAACCTGCTATTCTCCTCACTTTTCTGCTTCGATCAGTCGTGTTTTTCCGCATGTCAGGAAGTTTCTGGGTTTAGATCAGAACTCTGCTGGGCAGAATACAGGTTTCCAGGGCAGCCACGGCAGCCTCTGACAGGCATGACGGCTAAAGCAACAGCGGCATTATCCAAATATGTCTGAAAAAGAACCCAGACTTCACCTGTAACAAATCATCATTGAGTCACCAGCATCAGTATAAAAACATGGAACAAAGAAGAGGAAGTGAACGAGGAGGTCTGAGTGGGTCTGAGTCGCTATAAATGTCAGAACTCTGCATGAAAACGTGACAGAAAGATGAGAGAGAGTGAAAACAGCCACAACAGGTGGAGAAAAGAGGAGAGGAGCTGATGAAGTATTGATGCAGGAGGAAATGGGTCGATGAAAGAGCGCGGGGAAACGGCTGTATGCCGTGAAGAGCGTGAATAAAAGATGAATAGAATCAAAAATAAATGAAATATAAATGATACAGAGCCGTTAAATGAAGTGAAAACAGGAGTTTTCTGGGTAAGAAGAGGCTACAAACTCGACTCCTCCAGGTGATACAAAGATGTTCAGTGATGCGACACACTAACATTACCAACACACTGAAGATAACATGAACTGAGGATGAATTTTACCTGTAGTTGTTTCTGACTTCCTGTCCATACAGGAAGTGCTCCTGGCTGACTGTGATGTAATGAGTGAACAGCTGCTCTGATTGGTTCTTGCTGATGGTGATAACAGGGTATCCCATTTGTAGAGTCCACCTGTCCATCATGCCTCCGATGTCAATGTCCCGCCCCTCTGAGCGCATGGCCTGGACAGAAACGCCTCATTTAAACGTTGAAACCCATTGCGTTGATCGTTCACACGAGTTTTAATTTAACTGAGAAGGGATTTAAAATCACAAACAGCAAAACAGCTGTCAGTCACATTACCATGGAAACAAGCCTTTACCCCTCATGTTGGATAAATAACAGCACCCGAAGTGCCTTTGAGCCACACAGGCGAGTCTCACCTGAGAGAGTTTGCTCCACAGGTCGTCTCTGGCTGCGTTACCATACATGTGACTCAGCAGATAATCCTGAAAACCCAGAAGGTTGATCAATTCACAGAGATCAAACACATGAGACAGGAAATGACACCACTGAAAAGACTGATCACATTACAAGCTGTGACTGTCATCCATGTGTCAAAGGCTCTTATAACCACGTTGGGTCACCACCAGCTGTAATTGTAGCTGATGCTTAAAGACTATTTGATAAAGCTCCCATGATGCTTTAGGTGCAGCTGGGAGGCTTGATGTTGATATAATCTCATCTCTGTTCTGCTGTGTCAGGAGATTTTTTTTTTAATAGAATCTTGTTCTCAGTGTTCCAGGTCACACAAAGTTTTTAGAATCAGAACACTGTGTGTTTCTGTGTGCGTGTGCATTTTCTTAGTGTGACACTCTCCAGGTTGGCTTCCTGGATTCCACCTGGTGGCTGCTGGTGTGCTTGTGTATGTTTCTCAGATATTAGCCAGCGTGTTAGCAGCGAGCAGCAAATCACTGATGTGTGTGAATGATTCAGCAGAAAATTCAAACGAATCCCTTCATGACCAGACTGTCTAATTAATTTATCTGTAGGTTTTTATTCATGTTTAATTTTGTTTGAGGCCTGTTTATTTGCTGCACATGGAGGAAACAGAAACTTGTAGACGGATGGGCCCTGCTCTTTTGAACGCTCTCTGGTCTTTTGTTCTGAGAAAACACCTGATTGAAACAGCTGGACCACATCAACTTACGTTGAGTCCTTTCTGAAACAGCGACTGTCCCATCACGTTAGCTAGCATCCGGATCAACGCTGCCCCCTAGCACAGAGACACATTTAGGAATATTAAGAGAATGACGTCAAATATAGTTTTGTCATTTCCACTTAGCCCCTAAGCTAATGGAGATGTTAGCCGCTATTTTACTGGCTAGCTCCCTTACTTTCTTGTAGGCGATCCAATCGAAGACGCGGTCAATGTCCGTCGCCCTCTCCACTTCTTGTGAGATTGGGTGGGAAGAGCTTAAACCGTCCAGTAGCATCACCTCATGGAGGACATCAGTAAGGAAGCGTTGTTTCTCCTGTGAACAGCCACTCTACATCATGTCTGAGGACTAAATAACTCTTTCAGAAACACCTGCTTCAAAACATCCTTCTCACCACAGAACATGTCACCTTTCTAACACGTATGCAGATGACACATTCTCGCAGCAGAACATGCCACCTGCATAAGTTCTAGGAAGGAGGAGTATTTCCTCCTGAGCCTTTATTCCGAGCACTGGAATTGGGCTAAATCCAGGGAATTGTGGCTGAGACTAAGCAACGTATTACAGTGTTTACTGTGGAGATGCACTGTTGATGAATCGCCTCCTGTTACGACTCTGGCTGATTAACTCAGTCATTAATTAAGCACATGAACGCAGTGTCTGATTAGACCTGGCTAATGCCTGGACCGTTGGATCAGGCGTCTTCCTGATGAGCGTTTTCCTTCAAACTGAGGTTTAGTGTAACCTTTGAGCAAAAGTTCTCAGCTTTGTATCCTTCAAGCTGTTTAAACATCTCTGTACTGATGAGCAAGCTCCTTGGCTCCCATTGGACGTTATTCAGATTCATGAAAGAAAGATGACGTGTGAGCAGAGTTGACTGAAGCTTTCAGCTCCTTCACTGTTAAGACACTTATAGAGCCCAAACAGATCATTAACATCAGAGTCAGGCTTCATGTTCACACTTCAGGGGCTGCCGGCGTTTCATCCCCCACCATCTCATCTATGAGGACCATCACAACACCTGAGCACATGCTCCATCTCCTCCATCTACTTTGGAACCCAGAGAAATGCTCTTCCTCCTTCTGCAAATGTCTCATTTATTATTGAAAGTAGGCCAGACATGATTTAATTTCATTGAAATGAATTCATTCATCATTTAAATTCTGCTATAGAAACAAGTTTTGATGCGATTAGCCGGCCAGCAAGCGCATCTGCTGTAAATATTCTGTCTTCCAGAAGGGAGGGGGTGGGGCTTATGAGCTGCGCTGCAGGGGTCAGTCTAACTGTTTTTGAGATAAATAGAATGTTCATGGTGGTGGTAGCGCAGGCTGGTGGGAACTGGGCTGAGAAGCGGAGGGTTGGTTTGAACCCCCGTGAAGACGAAACATGAAAGGTAGTAGGGGAAGGTGCCAGAACACCTTCAGAGCACTGCTGAGGTACCCTTGAGCAAGGTACTAAACCCACAAATGCTCATTATAGGGCGCTGCGATGAGCTGGAGACTCGTCCAGAGGTGAACCCTGCCTTTGCCCATCGTGTACCCTCCCTGTGACCCCGAAAAGGGGTAAAGCGGTCAAGAAGAACAAGTGAGATGAGATCTTTGCAATAAAATGAAATTTCTCCTCCAAAAAGGACCAGATTAAGTCCTGTGTAAACACACTCACGTGCACACACACTCTCTCACACAGAGGAGTGAAACAACCTAATTAGTTAATTGTTAGTTAATTGTTTAACTGACTCATTTGGAGAAAATGAAAATGACTCTTGGAGGAAAAACAGAGTAAATGAGACATCAGCTCTAATTAGGAGACACTTTAATTCACACAGAGAGGTGGGGGGAGGAGGTGGGGGTCCATCTGGTCATCGTTGAGCAGATGGACGCCGTGTGGATGTGCAGCTAACAGGCCGCAGTCAGTGTAAACACGCCCTCCCACACAGATGGAGGGACGGGGCTACGTGCTGGAGCAGCTGTTGAACGTTCTGCCTGCCTCCTCCATCCTTCACCACCCCCTCCCCCCACCCCCACTCCTCAGACCCAGATGATGGACAGATTTCCTAATGGAACCTCACAGTCTTCCCTCCAACACCGTTATGATGTCACAACAACCGAAAGGCGAACAAACAGCGTCGTTTCTCTGCAGCTTCAGATTAGATCCAATCGAGTTTGACAGAACCAGACAGAGCGACATTTCTGACTGTTCTCTAGTGGAACCAGAGCAGTCCTGCAGTTCTCAACAGCTAAAAAAAACATTGTGGGATGGCCTGTTTTTATTACTATTTAATTACAGTCACCAGAGAATCGTAGCCATTTGCATGTAGCATTTTTTTTCCTCCTTCATCTTTGCTGCTGCAGAAACACTTTGTTTCTGTTGGAGGATCCAGCCTTCCAGAAAACAGAAATGGGGATTTAGGAACAGAGCGAGTGTGTGACTGAGATAAGGTGTTTCCTGTAGAAACGACGTGTGTGTGCCACGGCGTTCCTGTCAGTCAGCGTGGGAGTTTTCATCAAATTCAGGCAGAGAAGAAGAAATTCCTGCTGCAATGTGATGAAGAGGAGGATGACTGCGAGGAGGAAGAGTTCACGGCCTCCTCCTCCTCTTCAGGAAACGGGAGCTGAACATGAGTTACATAAAGATTTAAATAAAGATGAAAGCGAGCGACAGATGGTCCTAAAGTTTATGGTTTCTTCTCCCTGCTGCTGTGGTCATGCGATCACATCTTTCCAGCTTCTTCTGGATGTCAAATATAGAAGTTGCGTACGAACCAGATCTGATAGTCCAGCGCCCGCTCGTGAGAAGTGACAGAAACTGATAATAATCGGAGTAATTTCCCTTCAAATGTACAAGATAGCAGCCTGACTTGATGTAACCTTTTACATCACCGCACTCATGAGAACCTCAGCTGACCTTCATCCGTGCTTTTATCCTCGTCCCCAACATTTACTCACCATGTTCCACTTTGGAAACAGGAAGTCAGTACCGACATATTCGAAGAAATGAGCGAAACCTTCTTTTAACCAGACGTCTTCCCACCAGACTGGAGTCACCAGATCGCCAAACCACTGCAAGAAACAAGGTAGAGGCTCTGGTTATACTGGGAAACATGTAAAAGACAAACAGGACATCAACAAAAGGCTCAATTGTATTGAAGTCACAGAAGGCGCCACCATCTGGCTGAAGACTGCTGCTTGACTATAAAGACTTCCCCTGATCTGACCTGAAAAATTGACCTTTTGACCTGTTATGGCACAGACATTAAGTCAGCTAATTTGATGACCTGAACCAGTAACAGCAGTAAGAGCACAGAGGTGGTAGTTTCCATCCATCAGCCTCAGCAGGGTGCTGATTGGACGGCGCGTCCTCTCTGAAACTACAATCGACTGTACTGACGGGGAAACTTTGGGCCGCCAGAGAAACAGAAGCAGCTGTTTTGTTTCCTGGCAACGCAACTCGAATAAGAGCAGGAGCGTTCGGGAACAAAAGTTGCTGCCAGCTTTGTTGTGAATGTTCCCTCTGCAGCAGAGAGGCTGGCTGATCTTAAAGGAAATTCACTTTAAACCGGCATCAAACACACTTCGGAGAGTGTGTGACTGTGTGTGTTTGCGTGTGTGAGTGTTCATGTACAGGCTGCACTGCCAGGACCAGTCAGGCTCCTTTCTGAACTTTATTAGATATTTAAAGTGGCCCTCACAGCATGGACTCGGTGCCTCTGAAGGAGTAGAAACACGCATACATATTGTGTTCATTCACGTTCGTCTTCAGCGGGATGGTTTTTTCCGTGCTGGAGTTGGTTTTATGCTCGGCTAGTTTCACTCAGCTGTTTCTTTTTCTGCATCGGAGGATAAAAGAAAACAACTTTCTTCTACGTTTCCACATCTGGAAATCGTTATGCACGCATCCATAAGCTGCAGATTTAATTAACACACACTTCAGCTCTTCAGCATCCGTAAAACTGTTCCTGACTCAGATATGTTCTTCAGCTGCTCACGTTTTCATTAATCGTGGTCCATCCCTCCGCCACCGTCAATCTGGAAACGTTATAAGACGATAATCAGTCTTTTGCCATCCTTGGTTGGGAAGAGGGAAAATCAGGACAAAAACAGCCTGATTATCATTATTTAGCTACTCAGGCTGACAGACAGAACCATCTCCAGCTGGTTTCACCTCAGGTTACTTTAATTTTTGAAAATGAAACTGTTTGAATCTTCAGCTCCTAAACGCCACTGAGGGGGATGAAACTGTTGAATTGAGCTGCCTAACTTCTCGCTGGCAGCTCGGCCGTGTTGGGACTCCGTGGGACCCTGTGGGAGCTGGCGGCCTGTTGGGCTGCTGCCTGACTAAGCAGGCGCTGGTTCAACTCCCCGAGGATGAGCAACACTCACGCACAGGAAGACGACGCTGCCAGTGAAGTTCAAGAAGTTGCTTCAGTCGCAAAAGTCGCCAAGACTGGAGGAGCTCTCTGAGATCAGTTTTTATTCATATTCCAATTGAGGCATTGCTGGAAACCATTGACCCGCTGACTGTTTCCTGGACTGGCTTGACTGGAATCTGAGCTCCTGGTTGACTCTGCTTTTCTGGCCGTTGGTGTTTCAGGTTTCAGGCCGCCCCGTCTCTGTTAGCATGAACCTCCAGCAGGAGTCATGTGACCGGTGGATGCATACCGGTCGGCACAGGTTCAACTTTAAAAGTGATCGGAGCAACAAAATGCGGTTAAAATTGCTGAAACGATCACCAGAAGGAAGGACGTCTTCTCTTCAGCACTTCCGTCCCTGGTCATTTCACCCAGATGATCTCGGGAGGGGGGTTGTTGTGCTTCTGTTGACTTTTATAAAAATCCAATTAAACCAGCGATGGTATCGGGGAGTTCCTGGCTGTAGGTTCTCCAGAGGACACATCGTGGTTCTGTGAAAACTAGAGTCGGGTCAGTGGAGATAATGGCAGCCTGCTGGTATGGTTTATTTATAGAATTTCTGGCTGAGGGAAGTTGAATTCTGCTGCGGCAGTGAATTAAAAAACAAAACCAGCGTCCACAACAACACCTTTAAAGTCTTCCTTCACCTCTTTCTTCTTGTCTCTCTCTACCTCAGAACAAAGCAGCTCTGTGCCTTTGATCTGTTCTCCTCAGACTGACCCAGCTGATGAATATTCATCTTCCTGTCGTCAGACGTTCGCTCTGAACAGAACCAGCCTGGACTGTCAGCTGGAACAGTCACACTTTATGCCTGTTTGGTGTTTCAGCTTGAAGCGTCACCTGTTTTCTCCCAAAGAAGTGTAAGACTCCTTTATTCTAAAATGGTTCTGGTCTGGCGTTCTTGGCGTCTGGATGTTCTGTACGTAGTCGTGCGTCATGCAAGCCGCCCATCGGTCGCTGCACTCATCGTAGGAAATGATCCAAGCTAGGCAGTCGCCAGAACCAGCTGGTTCAGGTTCTGCAGGTCTAACACGGTTGGTTTGGGTTCATTTATCATCTGCCAAACGTGCGTACAACCGTGGTCGACAGTAGTATTGCTGTGGCGAGTAATTTTTTAATAAGCGATGATGAAGTTTTATTGATTAAAGAGCAGCTGCTGCTGTTCCTGATCATGATGAATCACGATAGAACCTGGTGAGTGTGCGGACTATTTTCAGCAGCGCATTAATACTGATGGAGTGTGTGTGTGGTAGTTCTGACAGCAGCCTGGTGATAATTGATACCAGTGTCGTTCTGTTTAAATACATAATTATCTCCCGGTGTTCCCTCCATGCTGCACACGTGTGCGTGTGTGTTCCAGGAGACCATTACTCATCGCCAACGCTCTGCGATCGCCCAGATTTGAATTTGGCTGGTCCCTCGGCTGTGGGGGGGGAGGCTCCCAGACCTCAGTTGGTGAGTTAATCTCTCTCTGTGCCGCTGTAGCTTAGATCCGCCCCCCCAGGTTCATCACCTCGCCTCTCAGCATCACTCCCAACATCGCTGCCTCCACGCCGCCTGCACTTGACTCCACTCCCACCTTCTACACTTCAGGCTCATTCCTCCACTCATCTTCTGACTCACCAACAAATCATTAAAATGCTTTTAACACTCGTTCTCTCCTCTCTGAACGTGGATGTCAACAGGAACAACGGAACAAACAACCATCTGATTCAGCCAGACGGATATTTAGGGCTAGTTTCAGGAGTGGATAATGTTCAGCATAACACACACACACACACACACACACAAATTCCATTTACACACAGTTATTTACCAGTTAATGATTGGGTTTCTGAAGCTTTGTGTTTCCTTGAAGCGGAAAATTCTAAAGATTAGTTTGAAAATACCAGTCTGAATTATTTTATAAACTGGATACAGAAGCCTGATTAGGATCAGATCACATGACCAGATCTCCAGCAACAATCAAAATTAACTGAAGCAACAGAGTTGAACCCAGACCCAGAGAGGAACCATCAGAGCGGAACGGAAGGTGAACAAAAGAAGAAGAAAATCGAATCAGAGGGAAGAAGAATGAAGATTTATGGCTCTGAGCTTCATAAGATACTCAAGTCAGACCATTTCTGCAGTAATAAATGATCCACAGCAGAGGGTGTGTGTGTGTGGGTCTGTGTGCACGCGTGTGTTTTGAGAATTGTCAGTTGCATGTTGCTCACAGCTCTGTTCATTCATCACAGCTGCAGGTTTATTAAAAACAACTTGGTTTGCCATTTCTGCAGCTTTAGCAGATGTTCTCCTGGTCGATGTTCTATGTCATAGAATCTATGAGAAACTGAAACTTTTCTGAACTGATCTCATCAGTAAACGCAGAAAAGGTCACAAGACAAGTTGTCCGTAGCAGCAACAGAGCAACTGAGGCTGAAACCCTGTTAGGAGCCCAGGGGAGGCAGCATTTGGAAGGTTCCGATGTCTGTCTGAGGGTCAGCAGCTGATCTCCAGCCCTGCCAACAACTTCATCAACAATCATGACGAAGGGCTCCTCTTTCAGACCTCTTTCAACCTGCAAGAAGGGGGAGAATGTACAAAAACAAACTCTCCCCCTGTGTTTCTGGACCATCTGGTCCCAGCAGGGGGTCCTTACTGAGCTGATCCAGAGCGTCACCCTGCTGCCAGAGGCTGCAGGACAAACAGATGTGGTCTAGCAGCAGTATCAGGTCATGATGGAGCAGCTGAGATGTTTCCTCACATTATCAGCAGGAGAGCTCAGGAGAATGTGTTTTAATGAGCCCTTTCCTCATACTTTCTTCTCCCCTTTCCATCACAGCGCCACCTACAGCACAGGGTGTGGAACAGAGAAATTAACTGACTCCTCGTTTCACACAGGTACATGTATAAAGTCACCTGGCCTTCTGTTCTGTGCTAATTAACAGAAAATTACGAGAGAGCTGCAGGTTTATTTTAAATTGAATCCCCAGAAATGAGTACCGTATTTTCCAGACTATAAGTCGCACTTTTTTTCATAGTTTGTCAGGGGGTGCGACTTGTACTCCGGGGCGACTTATATGTTAATTAAATACATTATTACAGAATTTCACATGTTCATTATTTTCACACTGACAACCACAAGAGGGCGCTCTAGGCGTGTACCTGAGGAACGAGTTCCTTTAGCGACGCAGAAGAAGAAGCGGTGCTTCTTCTATGGAGTTAGACTTGATTGCTTGGTAAACTTGCTCGGATGTTCTTTATGCTATAGTTATCTGAATAACTGTTAATATGTTACGTTAACAAAGCAGACACGTACTCAGTTCGTTGTGGGTCATGTGGCTGAATTTGTTACGTTAGCATACCTATTGCTAATCCATGCTAATGGATTGCTAATTTGGATTGCCTTTCAAGATGAAATGTATGTTCTTGGTCTCGGATTTTATCAAATAAATTTTCCCCCAAAATGTGACTTATAGTCCAGTGCAACTTATATACCTATTTTTCTTCTTTATTATACATTTTTTGGCTAGTGCGACTTAAACTCCGGAGCGACATATAGTCCAGAAAATACGGTAGGTTTAGATTTTTTTACAGCACTCTCTTATTCACCCTCTCAAACTTGCTTTGATCACCCGTCGGCTTGGATCTTTCTCTCCCTCAAGTCGTTGCTTCACCTCTTTGTCTCTCCATCATTTTCACTGTCTCTCCCTCACTCTACATTTATCTGTGCCGTTCAAGCTCGCTCGCCCTCTCCGGCTCCATGTCTGCGCTGACTCAAAGTGTTAAATTTTCTTCCGCTTGGTTGCATTTGTCTGCTTGTCACGTAGTTGATGTGGTACTGTAAAAACAGGATCATCTCCTCTGCTGCCTGAGGAACTCTGTAACACACACTCACGCACAAGCACACACTTGTGTCAGAATTGGTGCGTGTACAAGCGGATCATTTGAGTGTTTATTTTTCGCCGGGGCTCTTTTTGTGTTTGGATTTGCAGCAGCAGGTTGAGGCTCAGCGACAGCGAGTTTATTCCAGTCAGATTTCACTCTGTCACCACATGTAACTGCTGCTGTCTTTCCAGCTGAAGATGTTTTCATCATCATATTTAATGTGTGTGTGTGGATGGGGGGGGGGGGGTCCACTGTTAAAGCCAAAACTGTCAAAACAAGAAAGTCAAACATCGTCTGACCTTTGATGAGGGAAAACCATTTGGGGGTGTCGATTTTAGCTCGTTATCTTGCAACAGCTACCTGTCGGTGTCCCACAGGGCTCTGTGTCAGGTCTGCTGCTCTTTCATCAATACTTTAAAACCTCATGATACCGATAGTCTGCTGCCACCCTGCTGGCTCTGTGATGTGTTTTTATCATGAATTTCATACTTCAGCCAGATTTCTATACCTGATGGCAGATTTCGTGGACGACCACCATGGTCAGCTCCATCTGATAGGATGAGGAGGACACCTCAGCATCCAGCAGGATCTTCTGCTCCACAAAGACGCTCAGGCCCCAGTTCTCCATGGCAGCATACGGATGTTTGGGCACCGCCAACAGGTCTGAAAACCACAACACACAATTATCAATCAAACAGTCTGAGTAAGAAACTGCAGCTTCCTCAGTGGATTCATGAGGATTTTAACCCAGAGACGATCTGAGATGCAGCCTGAAGGTGGTGGGTGTCAACGATGATGATGGTTGAAACTGACTGAGTTGATGTCTGTAAGAATGTTTCATTTCCCATCATGCTTTGAGTGATGCAGTCATTAAACATATTGTTGCCTGGAGTCAGCCGGTTAGCGATTAGCTGCACCTGAGCCCCATCTAGCTTTTTTTTTTCTTTTTCTGAACATCTCTTTTGGGACTCTGGAGCATGTGAGGTCCTGATTCATCACTTTGTGCATGAAGCAGTTTTAGCTGTCCTGAGGGTGATTCCTCATTGGCTGCAGAGCATCCATGAATGACTGAAAATAGGCTCAACTGAGAGACGCCAGAACATCAATCTGCTGCCCACAGCTCCTCAGCTTCTCCTGCTCACTTCATTAAAAATTTCTGTTACATCAGAACCTGACACGATGCTAAAGACTAGCGGTTAGCATGCTTCATCATTGTTAATGCTCTGAGACGTCACAACAGACAAAATCTAAAAATAAGAATTCGCTCACTGTAGCAGAAGGAAAATTCAGCTTCGCTAAATGATTCGCCAGCATGTGAACTGGTCCTGAACCAGCTCAGCCAGTAGAGACAGGCTCACTCAAGTCTGGAGAGAGCAGAGGACACAGAGGACCTCACAGGACACATTGAGACTGAGTCTCATTTTAAACCCGAGCAACGGAACCCATTTGTGTTTGTTCAGCTTCAGCCATTAGTCGTTATCTGGTGACAGCTGTCAATCATCATCGATTCAGCCATCACACTCTTCAAAAAGAAAACAGCAATTCAGGAAGTGACACAATGGACATACTTCAAAGAAAAAGAGCAGACAAAGACAGACAGTCAGTCAGACAGACTGTTGTTGCCTGCAGATTTAAAAACAGCTGCTGTTGACTAAAATCTCTGATTTTTCTCAGTTTTGTCCCAGTTTTACAGCAGCTGGAGAGAAGAGTCTCTCTCTCTCTCTCTCTCTCACACACACACACACACACACACACACACACACACACACACACACACACACACACACACACAAACTCCACAACCTCACACACAGGCACACACTTACTCAGTCGTTTGTTATAATTGTCTATTCGTCTGCTCATTCCTCGGTGACACAGAGTTCATATTTCAGTGTTTGCCGCAGTATATTAAGTTGGAATCATCAGCGATTTGGCAGAAACATTGGAAACGTTTTTTCTGATGTTTTTATATTTTTCCATCAGGAATCTGAGAATTGAACTCCAGTAAAAGAGAAGAGGAGCCTCATTCTGTTGGTGTTAATTATTTCATAAATTTCAGACAGGATTGTGTTCTGTGGGTCAAAAATGTGTTTTTGTGTTAAAGAGAATCAAACAACCAATCACGCGTCAGCGTTTGCTCACAGGCCTCATCAAGATTGGCCGACATGACTGCGGCTCAGAGGGCTGAACTGATTGGTCGGCTCTGGTATGTGTGTGTGTGTGTGCGTGTGTGTGTGTACTTGTGTGTGTGTGTGATTAATATGAGATCAGTTCACCTTAAGGCGGAAATGTTAATGAGGCCGTTTCAGTTTAAGGTGGAATATGCAGATGAGACATTCTCAACAGACATTTAGATTAAAATGAAATTAATCATTTCCGGAAGCTCTTACACACACACACACACACACACACACACGCACACACACACACACACACTCACGCGCACACACACACACACACACACAGTCTATTACAGCTAAATTAAATTCTCTTTCTCTTTGACTCTCTTTGATTATTTTCCATCAGAAGTGGAACCAACCTGAACTGGTTCACATAGCAACTGTGACGGAGCATCAACCACAAACATTTAAGAAACATGAATTTTTAAAAGCGTCTTTCCAGAATCAGTTGTTGCATTATAGCAGTTGCGCCTGTACATTTTTGCAACATAGAACAAAAGAATGAGAAAGAATTTGTTCTCATTTGTCATGAAAGGTTCCTCAGGAGTTCCTGACGGAGCCCTCGGTGAAGGTTCTGGGTGGAACTGTCCTCTTCCAGAAACTGCAGCGACGGAAGTCGCTAAAAATACGACGCCTGGTTTTCTGGTTGTGACTGGGAGGAGGATCAGGTTCACTGGCACCTTCACAGGAAGCGTGAATCACGCCGTGTTGGATGGTTCCTCCTCTGAGGTGACTTCAGAGATGATCCGTAAAAGCAGCCAGTCGTCCAACAACACACACGTTTCTGTGATTCGCTGCCATTTTAAACGCCAACTCTTTCCAACTTTAATGATTCAGACATAAACCATCTTCTTCTGTGAGCTTCATGCAGGAGGAGGCGCTGTTGCAGATGAATTATCTTCAGGATCTTTCCAAGACAAACATGTCAAGTGTTGCCAACAGACAACTTCACGCACTCTTAATTGATCAAGACCACAGTTTATGTTTTAGTTTATGTTACAGCTAATGAAATGCTTAAATTATTTTCCAGCTGTTCCTCAGGTTCCTTCTCCTCAGGTTCCTACTGTTGTCAGAGATGGTGATGAAGGTCATTGATCTAAGACAGTTCAGGTTGAAGCAGATCATTGGAACATTGATCCCTCCACCAGGTGGTGATGATGAGTCAATTAGTGATGGATCCGTAAACCTGTTTGTAGCATGACTGATGTGATATCAGCCATGTTTTTCCTCATCACGGTCATCTTCTGCTACCAATTTATGGCCTTCCATGTGTGTGTGAGTGTGTAGAGGAGACTCAGAGGACAGTGGCCATCAGACCGCCTGGGGGAGCAGCTCGCTGGCTTGGCGAGGGTCCAGCCCAGCCAATCAGAAGCCTGGATTTCCCTGCAGTGATGAGAGCTGAGAAATATTCTACAGCAGAAATGACCTTTAAAAGGTGATAATGAAAAGGCAGGTAGTACGTCAGGTTCCCTCTATTGGCAGATCCTGATGGTCACTCGTCACTTCCTTTTGCGTGTTCCTGTTGGACGTAGTCATTTCCTGTGGCAGTGACCAGAAGGATGACCCGTCCAGCTGGCAAATGTTAAAATGGTGGTGCCATCATGTCCGAGGGGGCTTCAATAGATAAACATTATTGACAAGAAGTTCCAGCATCAGCATCCATCGGAGGTTCTCCATGATCTCTGATGGGCTGCCGTTCTCTGACATCACACAGATGATGTTGGCATCTCTTCTGCTGGAATCAGAAACATCTGACTGCCCAAACAGGTCTTAGCTCCATGGTGATGGCCTTGCTGGAGACAGAAGACCACGCCTCCTCTCTGATGTAAGTCCAGCCAAACAGATGTTGGGTTGCTGTGGCGCCGTCGGTCATTCTCTCACTCATCTTTCTCCATCTGCTTTGTTCATTCCTGTGTTCTCTCTTTCTTTTCCTCCATCTGTTCATTTCTCATCACATCTTTGTCACGTGAATCGCTCGGCCGTTTTTCCATCTGTGCTCTCCGTCAGATGACTGGACGGCTGTGTTTGAGCCTTTGACCTGGCAAAATCTCTCTGATCTTCAGCCTCTCAGCTGTGCTGCTGAGATAAAACATCTACAGAGTGCCGGGAAACTTCAGGAAGAACCTTCAGAAATAGCCTTCAGGAGCAAACTTCAGGAAGAATCTTGAGGAGAAAGGAAGAACCTTCAGGAAGAACATTCAAGAGCAAACTTTAAGAAGAACCTTAAGGAAGAAACCTTCATCAACCCCGACTCCAGAATATCAGGCTCAGTCTGTTCATCCAGACAGATGTCCGAAGAAACTCTGAGGTTTGAACATAAATGAGCAGAGCTGACAAGGCAAAAACAAATCGTTTGTCTTGGTTATAAGTGCTAAATGTCTCGTAGCACAGGTTGGTGGGTTCCTTTCATCTTTAGAACAATAACATTCATAAAGTCTCTGTGAATTCCAACGATGTGGAAATGGGAGTGAGATGAATGAGCCTCGTTCACAGATTGGAATTAATCTGCTCATTAATCAGTTCCTGCAGCCAGTAAAACCGGAGCTGAAACTCATCAGCGCTGGGATCAGAACGTTCACCCCCAAGGAACGGGAGGAGTGCTACACTGTAAAACTACCCTAAAATATTCTTTAGTCTCATTAGTCTTTAGTCTATTTCAGAAAATGTAATGTTTTTAACCAATTGAAGATTAAGGAGGAAATCTTTAAAAAAAAAATCAACTATTAAAATCCAGTCAACACCCATTTAAAGCATTAAAGTCTGATTAGCAATATTCTACAGCTCACTCAAACATGGTGTGTTTAAAATCTGAAACTTTGAAAACTATTGAGATTTCAGGGTTGCTGCCGTTAAAAGGATTTATTCCTTTATTCCAGTTTTTAATTTCAGAACCTTCAAGAACAATAAAGTTCACAGCCACAACAATGAAGTTGATGGTGTGAAATCAGATTTAACCTGGAGCTTCATATGAACTGGAGCAGAAAGAGACGACGATGTCATCGGAGAGATTTAATCCACTTAGAACCTAATCCTCCATTGTCCGAGCTGCCTCCGGGCTAATGATCGCACTAATTATGAAGATGTCATTGTTCTGCTCGTGTGTGTGTGTGTGTGTGTGCGCGCGTGTGTGTTGCTGCTGGCTGAACCAGTTCTGTCTCTGATAGCAAGAACTTGAAGACGTTAGCCGAGGTTAACCACCAAACATCAGCGCTCGCGGACCTTTGTTGTTATTGTGGAACCCCAGAACTGTTTTAAAAGACGTGTTCTGAAATTTTGAATAACAAATTAAATTTAAAATTAAAAAAAAAAAAAAAAAAAAATTTAATTTGTTGTTTTTTTACTTCTATTTCAGTGTATTTAACACTATATGATAGCAATGTCACCAGTTTGATGCTATGTGCTCAGTGGATATTTGTTACTACCAAAGAAGTAACGATATTTAGCATCAGGCTTGCATCAGGCTGGGCCAGAGGGGTCAAAGGTCAGAGGCTGACCGAATCTGGCGCCACTGCTTAATAATCTCCTCCTCAGCTCATTAATCATTAATCAAATTAACAACCTCTCCCTTACTATCAGCGTGATTTTAGGTCACTGCTGAAACCGCGATCCTAATTTGTCCATTTAGCCATGGAGGAGGCGGGTGTTTAATGGCACAACACAAACAAGATGGTGGCGGTGGCATCGCGAAACAGAAACGGCTCATTAACCTGCCCCGTTGATCTGACCACACCAAGACACAAACCTGTGTTTTAAGCGATGGTGATTTCACGAGCTAGTAGTTAAAACAAGTCATGTAGCAATGTGGTCACATGATCAACCCTGACTCCAAATAAAGACTTTCATGGAGAGAGAGATGTTTCCATGACAACACATGATGGGTCAGTAAGTCAAAGAGAGGGCAGCAAGAGGCTCACACACACACACACACACACATGCACACACAGGGCAAACACACACAGACACATAGTCTACAGATATCAGATTGCTGGTAGTCATAGTAACTATTCTGTGAAACTCATTGGTAATTCAAATGCATATGACTTGTTCAGAACACATGGACACGCCCCTCGCCAAAGGCCAGACGTCCACCTGTTAGAGTGGATGGAGAAAGAAAAAACTCACATCTGTAAACTTTTTCATCTGTTTTCCTCAAACTCCAGGTGAGATGTCCAGAGGTTAAATTGTGTGAATCAAATCTCATTACAGCTCAATATATCATTTCAATCACTGTTTCCTCAGGTAACCTGATGTCTGTGTGTGTGTGTGTGTGTGTGTGTGTGTGTGTGTGTGTGTGTGTGTCTATATGTGTGTATGTGTATGTGTGTGTGTCTGCGTGTGTGTCTGTGTGTGTGTGTATATGTGTGTGTGTGTCTGTGTGTATATGTGTGTATGTGTGTGTGTGTCTGTGTGTGTGTGTCTATATGTGTGTATGTGTGTGTCTGCGTGTGTGTCTGTGTGTGTGTGTCTATATGTGTGTATGTGTGTGTGTCTGCGTGTGTGTCTGTGTGTGTATATATGTGTGTATGTATCTGTCTGTGTGTGTGTATATGTGTATGTGTATATTTGTATATATGTGTGTATATGTGTGTATGTGTCTGTGAGTGTGTGTGTATGTGTGTATATATGTGTGTATGTGTGTGTCTGTGTGTATATGTGTGTATGTGTGTGTGTGTCCGTGTATGTGTGTGTATGTGTGCTCTCAGCTGACACAAAAATAGCAGCTTCACTATTTTTCTCCTCTTTAAAACCTCCAATTAATGACGACTAATCACAGGTCTGATGCTGTGACTAAGGAAAGACAGGAGAGAGGTGGGAGTTGTGTGTATGTGTGCATGTGTGAGATCCAGTTTGCTCCACTCCACCAGGATGATCTAGCTCTAAATGAGTCCACGATCACCGATCGAGGGATTCATCTTGAATCTGACATTTCCCTGCACGCTTGGCTTCTTGAACGTCACCACCATCTTTTTGAATGTTACTTGTAAAAGCTTCCCTGTTGCCACACACCTTGACTCTGAACTGCTCTGTCTCTATGGTGATCAGGCTGATGGTCAGTGATGAGTTGCCATGGTGATGTGACCCACAGATAAGGGTCTCCCTTAGAGATGGTGGCCTGGCGTTGTTCTTCAGGTCTGCACTGGAACAGTAGCTGGTCCAGTTTAGATTTGGCTCATTGACCCTAAAAAGGATGCGGTCTTGCCGACGGACTCTTTCCTCGCGACATCCTCAGAATGCGAGGAGTGGAGCCTCATCAGTGGCCGCCGTTCTGGCTCAGCTCCTGGGGGGGCTGAGGAGGGTTCTGGCTCCTCTTTACTCACAGCTGGAAAGGAATCCTTCACCTCTGGCTGTTTGAAACAGAGACGCTGTCCCGGAGAGCCTTTGCTTTCATCTATCTCGTCCACCGAGCTCCACAAAAGCTGAAACATTTTCCTCAAGGCGACAAGGTCGCTGTGGGGGACTATTGAGGGACACAACGGCGATAACGTCTCCATTCATCGCCAGGCTGGTCTGAACCATCAACACACAATCACAGATACAAAATCACCCGGAGCTCACAAAAAAAAATTCTGGTGGTGCGAGGCACTACAGTCCCATCGCTGACAAACTGCTTTCTGTCTTATCTTCCAGTTTAAATGACTTTATCTCCAGATTTATCAGCCCTAGTATAAATTAGCATCATACTGAGGCCTTGTGGGGACAAAAGTGCTGAAAAACTTTCAGCAAAAAAGTTTCCACGGTAACAAATGAGAGACGTTCCTGCTAAAGATCCTTCAGCACGAGAGGAGAGACATGAATTTAAAAAATCATCCACAAATGCAGCAAACCCACCAGGAATCTTCTTCTGGGCTTTAGCGGCTTGGAGGAAAAATGATCCACGACAGCAGCTAATGTAGCGGGACAGCTAACTGAAATATTTACAATAGATGAGTGAGGAGGTGATCTGCTGCAGACGAAAGAAGCCGGAAGAAGTTTGATTTCTGCAGCTTTCACAAATGTGATGACAAACTCTGATAATCTGACTGATCCGATTATCTAACTGATGAAATTGGTCACTGGAGAAAATTTAAACTGCGTCACTGTAAAAGGTCCGGCATTCGCTGATTAACATTTTTCGTGAACAAGCGAACCATTGAATTGAGTGGCACAACAATTCTTTAAATTGAACCACACAAAAACAGTTTGAACATTTTCATCGAAGCGACTTTTGAGCATTAATAAGCAAACTTTGACGCTTTTACCAGCATTTAGAATCAAATTAAATTAAACAAATCAGGAGGAAACAAACAGACGCTCTGCTGAGGCAGCAGACAGCTGATCAGCCCCCAGCAGTGTGTGTGTGTGTGTGTGTGTGTGTGCGTGTGTGTGTGTGTATATGTTCTTGTGTGTTCTTGTGTGCGTGTGTGTTGAGTCCATCTGTTGTTCCATGTTAGCCCACGGCGACGGCACAAGAGACTGAACGAAACATGAAGAGGAAAGAGAGATAAAGAAAACATAGGAGCGAGTGCGAGTGTGTGTGTGTGTGTGTGTGTGTGTATTAGACCTCCGGCAGGGATGCCTGTGTGTCTCTAGATCCCAGATGGAGACAGAACTCAACAGAGCATATTAGTCCAGTTGGTGTACTCTCTCTGTCACACACACACACACACACACACACACACACACACACAGATAATTCTCTAGGCAGTTTGATCACCTGAGCCTCCGCTGGAGGAATTTGTCTTTACTGCAGCATCAGATGGACTCATACGGAAGCCTAAAGAGGCCCTTTACGAAGTCTGTGCAGAGAGTGGGGAATGTGTGTGTGTGTGTGCGTGTGTGTGTGTGAACTGTTTGGATGGTATAAAATGAGTCAAAGTTTGGAGTTTGTGTTCTGACTGTAGGAGCTCCCTGCCAGGAACCGCCTGGCCTAACAGGCTGCAGCATACAGTATGTGCGAACTTCTTCTTTCGTTTTTCATTAACAAACTTAAGAGGTCTGACAGGAAGTCGATCACAAAACAAATTTAAGCTAAGTAGGAAACAATAGCCCAGCTAGAGACATTAAATCAGCTGATTATTGATCTAAAATGGTCATAAGCAATAGTGCTATTGACAGAGGGGACAGCTGGTTACTAGTCAGGGTGGTTGAACTTGACCTTTAACCTCTGTCTGCTGAATTTTCGTTACCAGAAATCATTGCAAGGTCAATGTCGATGCTCCAGCCTATTCGGATCAAAAGCAGGATCTGGACTAGATTTTTATGAAGAGGATCTGACTCTTCATCAGGTTCTCTGTCTCTTTAAATTTGGATCATCCATTTAGCATCGTCCTCTCAGGGGGTGCCGGCCCCGTACCACAGCAGATGGAGCCCTGGGGCCCTGGGACCCAACACACACACACACACACACACACACACACACACACACACACACACACACACACGCATAGATACTGGATTCATAACAGACATGAATTCCATCTCTTAAATGTGAGACTCAAGAGCAGAAAATGCTAAACTTGGAGGAGAAGGGACAAGAAGGGAACCTGAAGGGACATCGAGGTCATCTGTATTTTGATCAGGACTCTGCTTGTTCACAGCTTCGTCCCCTCAGCCTCCTTTATCAGGTCCTGTCAGACCATCAGGCCCACTGAAGCATGCTGCGAGATGGATTCTTGGATGTTTAGGGGGCGGGGCCAGGCTGCAGATGTTTCTAATCTAGTGCAATGTCACCGTTGCTGCTAAAGGTTCTGTCGTTAGCCCAGCTGCCTTTCCTGGTCCTCTGGAGGAACAGTCTCACATCTGATAACCTCGTTTTGTTTGACGGAGCTGTGCATTAATGCGCAACAACACATCGCTTTGTTCCTATGATGCACCTGTGCGGTTCCAAACAAGATTGATAGATCGGCTCGGGGAGACTGAACTGAGGCTCAGCGGAGCTTCAGGAAACTAATAACATCCATCAGAGACGCTCGTTAATGTTCACTAATCAGAACCAGCGGTGGGAGGAGGTGATCACTCAGAGTCACCTGAGGGAGTGATCACCTGATCAGGTCTGAGGAGAAGATCGTGGCGGCATCGGAAATGTTGAGTGGAAATATCTCCTCAGAAACATGTGGCTGAAACTATCTCAAGAGAAGATATTTGCCACCTTATCACAAGCTAATCACTTCTTCATTCCTCTGATTCATCAGCTGTTCTTGAAAAAATGCCCAGTGTTGTTTTTCCTGTTCCGCTAAACACAACGGAACCTTTGAGTCAGCAATGTGGCGATGTGAGGTTGTCCTTGTACGGTCTGGATCGTGTGATCGAACAAATCTGCCTGTTATCACAGCTATTATGAGCGTGAAGGTCAGGACGTTAACGTCAAACCTGACCAACAACAGGAAGCTCTGATTCTGGGATGATGGGAGCTGTTAAATGGATGTGGACAGGAAGGAAGTGTGTGACACGGGCGGTGCGGCGCCAAGCTGATCACATTAGCTACAGAGAGAGAAGGAAGCACATGAGCGTGACGTGGCTGATTGGTTCTGGCAGCACCAGCGTGTCAAACACAAACAATTATGAGGACAGAAGAAGGAGGCGGAGTTAAAGGGGATTAACTGTGCTGACAGGAGTCATTAACAGGCTGGTGGATGGGAGAGGAAATGCCAAATATGGTCATACGGAGAGGAGCTGACCAATAGGTGAACAACTGATCATTGTAGCAATAGAGCAGGTTGACGCCACAGCGCCACCTGCTGTCAGCAGTCTTACCTAGCTTAGGCAGTGAGTACTGCACTTTAAAGTAGTCTTGGTAAAATCCCAGAAGCCTCTTGGTGATGTGGAGCGCATAGTCGCCGGCTCCACTGGCGATGGCATCAGGCCGAGCGTACAGACGGATCTGAAAGAAGACAAACGTAATCAGGTCGAGTTTAAAGAGATCTGAGATGGAGAGAGAGGAACGCGGACAAAAGGAAATAACACGATCGGACTGAGCCAAAGTCCAGATGCTAACTCAGTCTGAGCCCGTTCAGCTTCAGTTTCAGATGTTCAAACACAATCAGAAGCGAGTCCGACAGCACTGGACCGCTAAGACCACAAATGCTAACATTCTCACATCTGAAATTCCAATCGTTGGAGTACTTTTCATGTTCGTTTGAATGTTCTTATGCTAAAACGGGGGCTAACACTAATGATAATTGGCAATATCATCAGTCAGAGAGCTGTTAATGATTGGTTTAATATGTCGTAATATGTGAAATGGTAGAAGATGGAGTGGAATAATCAATTGTGGAGGAGGGATCACTGATTGAAACCTTTTCATGCTCATGAACATGAGCATCATCTTCCTGATGGAGTCTTTAAAGGTCTGGTTGTTTGTTAGCGCTGCTGTTAAAGTCTGTGATGGACTAAAATCTGATCCTTCAGATCCCTTTTCTCTCTAAGAGGTTTCTCACAGGAGAAATGTGCTGCACTCGGATCCAGCAGATCCCAGATCATCTAAAATGGCTTCAGAACGAGCGAGGACCGCGTCTGAGTTGCTGCTCAATCAGTTGAAAGTAAGAAAGTGGGTATGTGAAGCAAGAAGGAACCCTGAACGTAAGCCAGAGCTGCCTATTCGGGCCTCTTTGACGGAGCAGTTTTTGATCGCTGCTCTCCTGTGCGATCGCCACAGCTACTGGTGATCTGCAGCTCAAGCAAATATCTGATTCTGATATTTTCTTGTTCATTACGGAAAATTGTTTGGTGCATTTTTTTAAGCTGCTTCTTTTCCCCAGTTTGAGCTGCAGGTTTTGAGTGAAGGAAAGCCATAAAGCTAATTAGCATTTTACTGGATTCACCTCTGATAACCCGACAGAAATTCTGATAAATACGATGCCAAGGTTGCTCCCTGCCAATTTTCAGGAAATATTCATACTTTTTCCGCTCCTCTTCCTCTTGTTTTGACCTCCGCAGCTGAACTCATCTCAGAGCGCTGCAGCCGCCACGGCGAGTATCTGCTTGCAAAACCGGAGCCCTTATTGAAATCACAGCTTGTTGCTGCGACAGCGAGTCGCTGAATTGAGAGTCGTCTCGTGAGGTTTGTTGTGCCGTCCGCAGACATGTTTATCACGCTCGCCGCATCGTTCTGCAAAGTCGGCGTGACGTCAGAGTAACAGGTGTTTGTCAGAATGAAAATGCATCTGAAGAAGATCTGGAGTTAGAACCCTGCCTGTAGAGCTGGAGAGTCCTGTTGTCTGGCCTTTCACCTGTGGCATGATGGGATATCACCTCAACTTTGAGTTGCTGTGGAAACACATGAAAGTGCCCCTACCGGGTCATCGGAGGGGGGGGAACAAACGATTCCTTCAGCACATTATGTTGTGGAGCAGAATCCCAGCTCCCCTCACCTCATCCCCATTCGTCTCTTTTTCTCCTCATTTCTTCTCATTTCCTGGTTTTCTTCTCTCCTTGTTATCTCTGCACTCATCCGTGACATCACTCGCTCCGTCTGTCGCCCTCAGATGAAGGATGAGCTGATGGACGCTCAGCTGCTGCAGCTATTTGATGGATGGTTTAGCAACTGATGCGGGGCACCGTGAGACATACACACATCCAACCGCACTCTCTCTCACGCACACTCCGAGGTCCTTGACTTTGAGGCCTCAGACAGTCTGCTCCGCATCCAGAATGAACGTCCGCCGACCCGAACGTCCGCTGGCTGCGGCGCCGCACGTCTCATCACTTGAGCTGCCGCCGCCGCCGTGAGGAGCCAAACTGACCCAGAGTCAGAAAACAGATGAGGGTCTCCGTCAATGTCAACAAGACCAGCGGGACGAGTGTTGACTCCAGAAGCATGCAGACGTTAGCGACACACCAGCCGAAACTCCTCAGCTGTGTGGTTACCACGGCAACTTCTGTTTGACCGGCAGCCAATTGAAACTGCACTTTGTTGTTATTGAGATTAATCTGATATATTCTGGTTTTAGTTTCTGATTTGGAGGATTTGATGGGTCGGACTGTTCGTTAAATGCGTTGATAGAGCTGAGGGGTTTAATGTTTGGTTATTGATCTGGACTGTTAATTAAATTAAAGTGGAGTTTGAAATAAAATCAAACCTCTGTTGAAGTTTGATTACTGATTTCTGGCAAGCAGAAATCAGCTGATTATCATGCAGAGCTAACCCTCCACAGAGACGCTTTATTTGAACTAACCGCTGTCACATTAAAGCTTCTTTTATAATTTAAAAATACCCAGCTGACCTATTGAGTGTTGTTTATCATGGGATGCTTCTGTTACCATCTGCTGGGCTGACATTTAAACCCTTCCTGCAGAATTTCAACAGTAAATAAAAGTTTATTCCAGCCATGAGTTGGTGCAGATCATGTCATCTCGACCCAGACGATGAGTTCAACTCTTTCGTGTTTAGCCAGAAAAGATGAGGATTTTTGTTCTTTCTCATATAAAGGAGGAGGAGGAGGACTGTTGGTGTCAGAGGAAGCTGCTCTGCAAACAGACGGCAGCTACGGCAGCTATTCCAGTGCCTTGAGGCTGAAACGCGTGGAGAAAGAAAGAACAGAGGAGAGGAGAGGAGAGGAGAGGAGAGGAGAGGAGAGGAGAGGAGAGGAGAGGAGAGGAGAGGAGAGGAGAGGGGAGGGGAGGGGAGGGGAGGGGAGGGGAGGGAGGGAAAGAGAGGATAGGAAAGGGGAGGAGAGGAGAGGAGAGGAGAGGAGAGGAGAGGAGAGGAGAGGAGAGGAGAGGAGATTGGAGGGGAGGAGAGGAGAGGAGAGGAGAGGAGAGGAGAGGAGAGGAGAGGAGAGGAGAGGAGAGGAGAGGAGAGGAGAGGGGAGGGGAGGGGAGGGGAGGGGAGGGGAGGAGAGGAGAGGAGAGGAGAGGAGAGGGGAGGGGAGGGGAGGAGAGGGGAGGGGAGGAGAGGAGAGGAGAGGAGAGGAGAGGAGAGGAGAGGAGAGGAGAGGAGAGGAGAGGGAGTGGGAAGAGGAGAGGAGAGGAGAGGAGAGGAGAGGAGAGGAGAGGAGAGGAGAGGAGAGGAGAGGAGAGGAGAGGAGAGGAGAGGAGAGGAGAGGAAAAGGAGACAGGGCCTCTCTATGTGACGATTATCTCTCGGCCATATGTTCCGTTCTGAATAATCTTCAGCTATTCCTGCAGATTAGCATCACCATCACTTGGGGACTTCATCCCTGCCCATAGGGCTCGTCTTCACCATCATCGCTGCTCTTCTTTCAGATTGAACAGAACTTCCAGATAACAACAGGTTGTTTCTTTCCTCTGTGGCTCATGTGACCAAAACCACAGTCACATGACAAAAGTCACCACACCCTGTGCAAAACCCCAAGCTGCTAATCTTTCAAATGATCTCGGAATTATCTTCTGAACGCACGTGTGCACGAGACAGGTGTGTCATACTGCCAACAGCAGCGGTAACATTTAACAACCCCCAACGTTTGTATCTATATTTTAGTAACAGATAAATAAATCAGTACATTTGTGTTTGCTGCTCAGGACTGAGAGAAAGCAATAAACTCAACATGCACACACACACTAGAAGAGTGTCAATGGTTACAAATGAGCCAGATATGCTTTGACTTTGAAGCATTTTACGAAAAATGATCATCAGTGTGTGTGTGCATATGCATGTGTGTGTGTGTGTCTGTCCTTGACACGGTGGCAGACTCACCGCCACACCGTTCTCGGTTCGTGTCTCTTTGTAAGTGAAGTTGCAGACGGCCCAGGCAAGGTAGTAGGTGGACATGCGAGGCGTCCGGGCGAAGCGATTGGTCACCCATCCGTCCTCGTCTGCCAGCGTGCTGCTCTCAATGGGCATGTTGGACAGGGAGGTGTACTGGGGGTCGTGGCGGAGGCTGAGAGAGAACGTGGCCTTGTAGATGGGCTCATCGAAGCAGGGGAAGGCCTTTCGGGCGTGGATCGGACTAAACTGGGTCACCGCCAAGTAGCTGCGAGGGAAAAGAGACGTCAGAGGGAAAGTTCTTTGATCTTTATAGTGAAAGCTAACGACGATAGCCACTTAGCCTGACGAACATCTTTGTCAGAACACACAGAGAATAACCTCCAGCAGCTTAACGTTACACTAAAACCAAAAAAGATCAAAGCAGCAAAACCCCTGAGTTTTAGAAATGTTTTCTCACACATTTCTCACACTTCCTGTTATTGTTTCTCCTTAAAACCCTCACGGACCCTCTCTCCGCTCCTCTTTCTTTACGCTGTTTTCTCTGCATTTATTTCATGTTGATGTGATTTTAGATCAGGAACTTTCAAAGAGGAAGGATGTTTGTTCAGGGTCCCCAGAGATGCGCCAGTGTTTTTATTGTGGATCTGATATTCTGCGAACATTCGTCTAAAAATAACAAATATGAAAGCGTGCCTGGAATGTTATAAACAGGAAGTGGAACAACATCACTCTAACAAATAAAAAGGGAGAATTTACTGACAACATGAAAAAGGATTTACATGGGAAACAGGAAGTATGGTAGTCCTTCCTGTCCCAGTTTGATTGACAGCACAGATGAAACCCGCAAGCATTAGCGAAACTTCAAGGAAAACTTCAGGTTCTTTCTTAAATCCGTCTGGTAAAAAGAGGATTTTGTTTCAGTCGCTTAGATGAATCAAAGGAGAAATATAAGGTGGAATGAAAGTTCGGAGGGTTGTGAAGTTAATCCCGTGAAGTCAGACCCGACAGGACGCAAACGTCCTCACCCACTCGGTTCAGAAAAAGCTGCTTCCACAGAAGAGATAATCCAAAATAAACACTTCCTGTTTCTTCTGATTCTGCTCAACTCATCTGACAGTCACATGACAGGAAATGAAAAGTCCAGACTATAATCCATCTGCAAACTTTCTTATCACACTCTGACACTTCACAGTATTTGTGGAAGAGATGAAAAGAAAAGGAGGAGAGGAGGAGAAGAGGGGGAGATGAGTGACGAGATGGAGAAATGGAAGGATGAGGAGAAACAGGTGGAAAAAGGAGAAAAACAAGGCGCAGGTGAGGAAGAGGAGTGAGAAAATGGTGAACAAAAGCAGGAGGGGAGTTGAAGAAAGCCATGTGGAGGAGAAAGAGAGGGGGATGAGGGGAAGAGGAGATGACTGAATTTAAAATAAATGACACAAAGAAATGATAGCGGAATCTGAATAGAGGCGTGGAATGGTGGGAAGAGTTGAAGAATGAAGATGGGAGGAGGTGAAAGATGAGGGAGGAGGTGAAGAATGAAGGTGGGCAGAGCTGAAGGATGAAGGTGGGTAGAGCTGAAGGATGAAGGTGGGTAGAAGTGAAGGATGAATGAGGGAGGAGGTGAAGAATGAATGTGGGTGGAGGTGAAGGATGAATGGGGGAGGAGGTGAAGAATGACGTTGGGAGGAGGTGAAGAATGAATGAACGAGGAGGTGAAGAATGGTGGGAGAGAAGTTGAATAATAAACAGGACAATCGAGGCAGACAGACAGTGAGAGAGGGAAAATAATGGAGAGAGCCTGAGAGGGACGAGATAAAGACATAATCTATTACAGCACGCACACACACACACACACACACACACACACACACACACACACACAGAGTGACATCCTGCAGGTTGCCAACAGTCTCTGGTGCCAGGGTAACGCTCGTTGTTACAATAATCCTGATTGACAGTGAAGCCTACAGCATCATCAGAGAACACCTAAAACACACACACACACACTCACACACACACATACAGATTCAGGGACAGAAGACCAAAGTGTTGAATCAGGTGTTTGGGTGCATGTTGATCAGTGTGTGTGTGTGTGTGTGTGTGTGTGTGTGTGTGTGTGAGTGCCCCCTCAGCTCCAGTTTCACACAGGAAGCTGCTTCATCATCTTTGTTGTAAATCTACCTCTGATGAAGGGGGCGGGGCTTGATGGCGTCATGTGCTAAAAATGGGGCGGGGTACACACATAAGGGTTGTCTAAATCTTAAGAAGAGGTCATTTATTTGTTACAGACGCCACACATGAAGACCAAAACATGAGTCATTGAACACTTTTGATCGAGGGATCACTTGTGATCTCACAAAACAAAGAAGAAAAACAGAACCAGCAAGAAAACAGAACCCATAACATGGAAGAGGGTGTACGTGAAGAGGGAATGATGGGGGTCTTGGGACTGTTTGTAACAATCAAACTTAAAATGAACGCCTGCTTCCTTCCTCCTCAGTCCTAATTGGCTACGGTCCGCTCTAGGTCACAACTCACGGAGTCTTGACTCGGGAGTCGTCGGTTCTCCCCACACACACGAGAATTTTTCGTTGCGCATATTGAAAATGTTTAATATTTACGATTGTCGCCCCGACTCGATTATCAATCTGAACACACTTCAGACCACAGCATAATCTTATAAAATGTACGATAATGGGATGTTTGTCGTCCTTGGCCGGGAAGGGGGAACAATAACAGCCCCGTTATTATGGGATGTACCAAATCCCAGCTGAAACCAGCAGATTTCACCCACAATTCCCATTTAGCCAGGGTTCTTTCAGTGGTCTGCCACGTCCTGTAGGCTCTCAAGGTTCCACTGACCTCATTGCTGATCTCAACGGTCTCATCTGAACTTTGAGAGACTAACCAATCAGCTGATAGATCTGCTGACCAATCATCTTCTCTCTCACTGGGACTCATACTTGTTCTCATGGAGACTCCTCATCATTGATGCACTGATTGTTCGGAACTGGTGCTCAGCAAATCAAAAATATCAGTGATCATCTTGTTTTGACCTCATTTTAATCTTTTACAGCTCTGATTATATATACTGGATGATCTGGAGGAACACAGAAACAGTTTCCTATACATTCACCCCATATTGACATTAGCGTCCTGCTGTGACATCATGTGACCAGCCGACAGCAGGTCAGTGTAGAGGCCATTGAGCCAATGTGTATGCACACACGTGTGTGTTAATATAAAAATCAAACACACTCCACAATAGCCTGTGTGTTAGCATTAGCTCCCCTGCATCATGCTAACCCTTAGGCTAATCTGAAGCTTGTAGGTAAAATTAATATAAAATGTGCAACAATTGCTAATTTAACCTCGAGTGCCCTGGAAACAGACTAATAAAAAATGATGTTCTTACAAACGCCACCAAGAGCTGAGAACTTTTCTTTCCTCTCATCCCCACCCAACTACTGGGATTCCCCCAACAATGACTCTGAACTCATCAGCAGAAGCTAAACCAGCAGTGCTAACCGAGGCAAACCATGTCTTCCGGCTCTGCTGATCCCTGATCAGCATCACCTATGTTTGTCTGTGGACAAACGTCTATTTACTGTTTTATTACAGTCATTTCCACCTGTTCCAGCGATCACAGTCACCCAGAGAGCTGGACTCGAACTAACAGGCTGTTGCGGTTTGATCGAGCTTCGCTGCTCCGTCAGCTGCTGCATTGATCTAGAATCGATCCAAACTGCAGCTAACGGCGAGCGTGTCGGCTGTCCGTGGAGCAACGGATGCAAACGAACACGTGCTGAAGCAAAAGAGGGCAAAACAGAAAAAGCTTCATCAAAGAAGGCAGTGAAGCCAAACTGTGCTGCAGCTGGAACAGAAGAATGTGGAAACAATTGAGATTGTTGATCAAACAGTGGAAACGCATCTGAAACTCTTGCTAACAGTTATTAACCGGCTGGTAACAACAAATCCCCAAAACATCTGGAATACGGATGCTCAGACCTCTGAACTCGTTTGTTTGTGCTGTCCACACATGGCCGCCGAGCCTTTGATCTCAGCCTAACCTCAGCATGAAAGACATTTAACTGAGAATCACAGAAGAACCAGACATCAGTCATCGTCTCGTCTCAATGCTTTTACTGTGAAAGGAAGCGAAAAATGCCCAGAAAGTATCACATTAGCTGTTCCTCAGTATGAAGATATGAACCTTTTGAGTTCACGCTTGGCCGTTTGAACTTTAATGTAGGTAACTTCTACCATTGCTGCTGCTGCTGGCCATTGGTGAAATGTATTTTGGGATACAGAACTGTCCCGAGCTTGCCCAAGTCATGTCTGGGAAAAATGGGCGGAGCAAGTGCACACCTGGGGAAACCTGGGGAGAGACTGATGATGTCACAAGCATGGGCGGTTCAACCGCCCTATTAATAGCACACACACACACACACGCATACACACTCTATCAGCACAGTAGACAAGAAATCTGATGTGAAGACTGCAGCAAAGGCTTGTGTGTGTGTGTTTATCTGTGTGTGTGTATGTGTGTGTGTGTGGTGGATATGTAGGACATTCACATGTCCATACACACTCCAACAGCAATGTGTGAGTTAATCAATGTCTCGCATGTGACACGTTGACCTTTTCTAGCTGAACCACCTGCTGCTGGAAAAACTGTGAGTTGTGTGTGTGTGTGTGTGTGTGTGTGTGTGTGCGTGTGTGTGTGGGTGTGTGTGTGTGTGTGTACCGTCTCTCTCTCTGCAGGGTGTAGGAACTCCTGAAGAAGCCCAGCAGCTCGTCCTCAATGGCAGCGTCGAAGCTCATGTTCAAGCGGTAAACTCTCATTGGCTTCAGCTCGCGGTGCAGCACCACCACGTGCATCTGATTGGCTGCGTACGGGAAGTGGCGGTTGATTCTCATGACTCCGCCCCCAGGTCTGTTGATGGGACGCCCACCAGCTCCACCTTCAAGTGTGACAGACACGCGGTCCACCTGAAGGCGTGAAGAGGAAAATATGTGTTTATTTCATTGTTGTCTGGTCGAATGATGTGTAGTTGGGACTCTTAATGGTGATCTTATGTGATAAGGCTTCTAAAATGGCCACCCTGAACTCAAGTCTGTCGCCCAGCACAGAGAAGATAAACCTGCAGGTGCTGATCTTCAGAAAGTTCTTCCTCTAACCCCTTTATGAGCAGAAAAGGTCCCAACTAAAACCCACCTAGCTCCACACCTGGTCAACATCTCCACCACCTGGATCAGATTCATCCTCCTGAAGAGTCTGACAGGTCTGGACTGGGTGACTGTGGCCCATTTCAGATCCCCGGGAAGGAGACTGGCACAAGGAAGATCGTCTCATTTTCTCCATGGAACAGCTCCAGGGGATGTCAGCTGAGCTCGCGCCACGTAAACCCGAACAGAGTTGACGGCAGGAGTTTGAGGAAACGTACGGAGGGTAAGCAGAAATGCATCATGGGAGTGCTGCTGCCAACACCGGGACTCATCAAACGTGTGTGCCGGGCTGTTTGCTCTTTGATGAACCCGCCGATCGATACGAAGGCAGAGTCCGCTGACACGGAGAGGTACCAGCCTGGATTAAAGCCACGGCCGTTTCTGGTGAGTCAGCGAAGTGCACGGAGAGGCCGTCAGATGTTCCCCACAAGGAAATTGCATTTCAATGACATCGTCTGTTTGATGAGACGTCATGTGTCTCCAGGATTGGACCTCACGTGTCCACGACCTGAAAGAACCTTGTGTGATCCAGCTCCAGAACAGCTGAAGGGTCTCCTAAACAGCTGAAGGTTCTCCAGAACAGCTGAAGGTTCTCCTGAACAGCTGAAGGTTCTCCTGAAGGGTCTCCTAAACAGCTGAAGGTTCTCCAGAACAGCTGAAGGTTCTCCTAAACAGCTGAAGGGTCTCCTAAACAGCTGAAGGTCCTCCTAAACAGCTGAAGGTTCTCCAGAACAGCTGAAGGTTCTCCTGAAGGGTCTCCTAAACAGCTGAAGGTTCTCCAGAACAGCTGAAGGTTCTCCTAAACAGCTGAAGGGTCTCCTAAACAGCTGAAGGTTCTCCTAAACAGCTGAAGGCTCTCCTAAACAGCTGAATGTTCTCCAGAACAGCTGAAGGGTCTCCTAAACAGCTGAATGTTCTCCAGAACAGCTGAAGGGTCTCCTAAACAGCTGAAGGTTCTCCAGAACAGCTGAAGGTTCTCCTAAACAGCTGAAGGGTCTCCTAAACAGCTGAAGGTTCTCCTAAACAGCTGAAGGGTCTCCTAAACAGCTGAAGGTCCTCCTAAACAGCTGAAGGGTCTCCTAAACAGCTGAAGGTTCTCCAGAACAGCTGAAGGTTCTCCAGAACAGCTGAAGATTCTCCTGAACAGCTGAAGGTTCTCCTGAAGATTCTCCTAAACAGCTGAAGGTTCTCCTAAACAGCTGAAGGCTCTCCTAAACAGCTGAATGTTCTCCAGAACAGCTGAAGATTCTCCTGAACAGCTGAAGGTTCTCCTGAAGATTCTCCTAAACAGCTGAAGGTTCTCCTAAACAGCTGAAGGCTCTCCTAAACAGCTGAATGTTCTCCAGAACAGCTGAAGGGTCTCCTAAACAGCTGAAGGTTCTCCTAAACAGCTGAAGGGTCTCCTAAACAGCTGAAGGGTCTCCTAAACAGCTGAAGGTTCTCCTAAACAGCTGAAGGGTCTCCTAAACAGCTGAAGGTCCTCCTAAACAGCTGAAGGGTCTCCTAAACAGCTGAAGGGTCTCCTAAACAGCTGAAGGTCCTCCTAAACAGCTGAAGGTTCTCCAGAACAGCTGAAGGTTCTCCAGAACAGCTGAAGATTCTCCTGAACAGCTGAAGGTTCTCCTGAAGATTCTCCTAAACAGCTGAAGGTTCTCCAGAACAGCTGAAGGTTCTCCAGAACAGCTGAAGGTTCTCCTAAACAGCTGAAGGTTCTCCTAAACAGCTGAAGGCTCTCCTAAACAGCTGAATGTTCTCCAGAACAGCTGAAGGGTCTCCTAAACAGCTGAAGGTTCTCCTAAACAGCTGAAGGTTCTCCTAAACAGCGGAAGGGTCTCCTAAACAGCTGAAGGTTCTCCAGAACAGCTGAAGGTTCTCCAGAACAGCTGAAGATTCTCCTGAACAGCTGAAGGTTCTCCTGAAGATTCTCCTAAACAGCTGAAGGTTCTCCAGAACAGCTGACGGTTCTCCTAAACAGCTGATGTTCCTCCTAAACAGCTGAAGGGTCTCCTAAAACAGCTGAAGGTTCTCCAGAACAGCTGAAGGTTCTCCAGAACAGCGGAAGATTCTCCTGAACAGCTGAAGGTTCTCCTGAAGATTCTCCTAAACATCTGAAGGTTCTCCAGAACAGCTGAAGGTTCTCCTAAACAGCTGAAGGGTCTCCTAAACAGCTGAAGGTTCTCCAGAACAGCTGAAGGTTCTCCTAAACAGCTGAAGGGTCTCCTAAACAGCTGAAGGTTCTCCAGAACAGCTGAAGGTTCTCCAGAACAGCTGAAGGTTCTCCAGAACAGCTGAAGGTTCTCCAGAACAGCTGAAGATTCTCCTGAACAGCTGAAGGTTCTCCTGAAGGCTCTCCTAAACAGCTGAATGTTCTCCAGAACAGCTGAAGGTTCTCCTGACGATTCTCCTAAACAGCTGAAGGTTCTCCAGAACAGCTGAAGGTTCTCCTAAACAGCTGAAGGGTCTCCTAAACAGCTGAAGGTTCTCCAGAACAGCTGAAGGGTCTCCTAAACAGCTGAAGGTTCTCCAGAACAGCTGAAGGTTCTCCTGAAGATTCTCCTAAACAGCTGAAGGGTTTCCTAAACAGCTGAAGGTTCTCCTAAACAGCTGAAGGTTCTCCAGAACAGCTGAAGGTTCTCCTGAACAGCTGAAGGTTCTCCTAAACAGCTGAAGGTTCTCCAGAACAGCTGAAGGTTCTCCTGAACAGCTGAAGGTTCTCCTAAACAGCTGAAGGTTCTCCAGAACAGCTGAAGGTTCTCCTGAACAGCATCTCAGAGCTCTGTGTATCCTTCTCAGCTCAGGTAAATCAGCTGTTTCATGTAGGAACAACTGAGGAACCTTCTATAGTTCCTACGACACAAACGTTTCTGTTAGCATTGCAGGGCGTCACGAGTGTCCAGGCAGGAACTGGATCCAGGCAGTTTTCAAAATAAAAAACTTGAGAAATTAAAAAGACACCGCACCCATAAAGAATAAAGTTAAATGTGAAATTTTAAAAATGATTTATAACTGAGCAACATACAAAAGAAGCTAATGTAAGCAGCTGTTATGTCAACACTGCTGAAACTTTATTGACCAGAATCCCAAAAAACAGCTGAAGGTTCTCCAGAACAGCTGAAGGTTCTCCTGAACAGCTGAAGGTTCTCCTAAACAGCTGAAGGTTCTCCTAAACAGCTGAAGGTTCTCCAGAACAGCTGAAGGTTCTCCAGAACAGCTGAAGATTCTCCTGAACAGCTGAAGGTTCTCCTGAAGGCTCTCCTAAACAGCTGAATGTTCTCCAGAACAGCTGAAGGTTCTCCTGACGATTCTCCTAAACAGCTGAAGGTTCTCCAGAACAGCTGAAGGTTCTCCTAAACAGCTGAAGGGTCTCCTAAACAGCTGAAGGTTCTCCTAAACAGCTGAATGTTCTCCAGAACAGCTGAAGGTTCTCCTAAACAGCTGAAGGCTCTCCTAAACAGCTGAATGTTTTCCAGAACAGCTGAAGGTTCTCCTAAACAGCTGAAGGCTCTCCTAAACAGCTGAATGTTCTCCAGAACAGCTGAAGGTTCTCCTAAACAGCTGAAGGCTCTCCTAAACAGCTGAATGTTCTCCAGAACAGCTGAAGGTTCTCCTAAACAGCTGAATGTTCTCCAGAACAGCTGAAGGGTCTCCTAAACAGCTGAAGGGTCTCCTAAACAGCTGAAGGTTCTCCAGAACAGCTGAAGGTTCTCCTGAAGATTCTCCTAAACAGCTGAAGGGTTTCCTAAACAGCTGAAGGTTCTCCTAAACAGCTGAAGGTTCTCCTAAACAGCTGAAGGTTCTCCTGAACAGCTGAAGGTTCTCCTAAACAGCTGAAGGTTCTCCAGAACAGCTGAAGGTTCTCCAGAACAGCATCTCAGAGCTCTGTGTGTCCTTCTCAGCTCAGGTAAATCAGCTGTTTCATGTAGGAACAACTGAGGAACCTTCTATAGTTCCTACGACACAAACGTTTCTGTTAGCATTGCAGGGCGTCACGAGTGTCCAGGCAGGAACTGGATCCAGGCAGTTTTCAAAATAAAAAACTTGAGAAATTAAAAAGACACCGCACCCATAAAGAATAAAGTTAAATGTGAAATTTTAAAAATGATTTATAACTGAGCAACATACAAAAGAAGCTAATGTAAGCAGCTGTTATGTCAACACTGCTGAAACTTTATTGACCAGAATCCCAAAAAACGGACAGATGCTAACTTGATGTTTCAGTTTTTACTAATAAAAAACACTCGTCGGCTGTTTTTATCGACCCGCGTGTTGTTTTCAGCCTTCGGTTTAGCATTTTGGTAGCATTTACAAACCTGAGCTGGAAGAAAATGGCACCTAGCATCTTTACTCTTTTAAATGTTAGTATAATCATGATGTTTTTCTCACCTTTGCTGGCACATTTACGCACCGCTCACAACGTCTTTACTGCACTTTTACACTCGCTATGGTTTGTTAGCGGTGAGTGAAATTAGCTGTACTTCGGATTTTGAATATTAGATCATTTTAGAAAAGAGACAGATAACCCCTCCCCCCCAACACACACACACACACACAGTTTCCGTTCTATGATATATATTTTTTGGCCTGTTTACACAGATTTTCTTTTTTTATAATGAACTGACGCTGAGCAGACCTTTGGAGACCTGCCAGGCACAACAACACCTCTTCATTATCACCCTGAACACACACAAAAACAAAAACCACAAAAGGCTGCCGGGTTTCAATTGGCCAGAATTAGACAGATTTACCCCGACACATCAGCGAGATGTTCGCCGCTCGGGCGTTTCTCCGAGGCTTCGTCTCGCAGTAATCATATCAGAAATTCGGATGAAACTGCAGCTTTGATGTTTAATTAGCCTCCTTAAGGAAATCTCTGAGGCCGAAACCCGGAAATAGCATTCTTTGTTAGCGAGGGTCAGGTTTTTGAAAGCAGCGAGGTGAACGCGGTGAAACATAAACAAATGAATTCATTACAAGCTTGACGACAGCGAAACATCTGTTGATCAACCAATTAATATTATTTTCAGGATGTTAGGGGTCAGAGATCATCGTCAGAGCAGCCGTCCGTCTTACCTCCAGTCTGTCGGTGTGCAGCACGATGAACCTGGTGGCGTCCACACACTCCAACTCTATGCTGACGTCTCCAGAGAAGGTGAAGTTGTCCATGTAGACGACCAGCTGGAGGTCGTAGTGTCGCGGCCTCACCGTCCCAGGAAGCCGCGAGTTCCTCCAGGGTTGAAGCATCTCCTCATCTCCTCGCTCTCCCGTCCTCTCCCCTCTGCTCCCGTTCAGCTTCGCCGACCCGCCGCCCCCTCGCGAACCCGACTCCCCCGTTACCCCACCTCGGTCTTGAGCGGCGCAGTCCTCAAAGCGGACACTGAGCGCCACGGCAACCGCCGTCACTATGATGAGGGTGAGGATGGAGAGGGCAAAGCCCAGCACCAGCCGCTTGTGCACGGTGATGCGGCGCTCCGTGGTTCGAGGCCGGACCACCACCGACTCTGCCCACTGGTCCGAGAGGCCGCGGCCGTTCCGCATGGTGCCCGGGCTGCTGTCGTTAAGTCCCATCTAGCTAAAAATGTAGCAGGTGCAGTGGTGAGACGTCCGCAAGGTTCAGGATCAGGAAGTTCATCGACGTCCCGCTCAGATTCCAGACCGCGTAGGCTCTAGTCCAGAACCTGACCTCTGACCTCGGGCTCAACTGTCACAGATGTCCTTCAGAATCACCGCTTCCGCACATCTCGCATGTCAGGCGGCAAATCTGACCGAGGAGAGGAAGGAGATGGTCGCGTGTTTGAGTTTGCGACGAAGATGAAGAGATCAATGCTGCATGGCTCGATTACAGGTTGTAGAGGAGAAGGTGGACGAAGCGGAGGAGGAGGTTTGCTGTTGAGGATGTGGCGGAACAGTGAGTGGACCATCCATAGATCAACTGTAAACAACAGATAAGCCCTGTTAATCACATATAATCTCAGGTTTGATGTCTTAATTCAGATAGATTTAATCACAGATCACACATCAGAACCACTGTTGCAGCATGTGTGTGTGTGTGTGTGTGTGTGTGTGAGGGCACATGGTTCAACGGGCTAAATCAACCTGAGGGATGATGAGCGGCAGGTTCTCATCCTCGGGCTGTTAAAGTTCAAACTCTTCCAGAGCCACAATTAAGCAGCAAGGAGTCCCATCAGACTATTCTGGGATTATTGTTCTGGTTCAGTGGGACATGAAAACGCCTCAGAGAACATTAGATCAGCTGGAGGAACCCGAGCACATGATTAGATTAAAGTTCAGGTTCTGAGGACTTTACTAACAGGTCCATCATCTTAATCTCCTCATTAGATCCTTAACAACAGATTTTTCGGGCCATCTCATGGTGGATTTCCCTCCCTTTCTGTGATTGTCATCTTCATTAATGATAAAACTCTCCGTCTCTCTCTGCCCTCTTGGTCGGTGTCTCTCGGCCTCTCTCGGGGGGATTAAGTGTGTAATTCAGGGAGTCCCGCGGGTTTATTACACAGGGCATCAGATCGTTTACCTGGTTGCTCCGCACCGGCTGATCGATGAGGGCTGGATTAGGGATGACGGATGCCCGGGAAGGAGCCTCTGCAGCCGCGCGGAAGCCCGCGGGTTTATCCGGTCTAATGGGATCCTCTGCTACAGCTGATCCGATCATTAACGCTCCGTGACGGTTTGTTCTCCACACAATATCCGATAACTTCTGCGGTCAGACCGCACTGGGATACCGGCAAATCTCCACCGCACCTACATCCCGAGAAAGATGCGGGTCAGGAGTCCAGCCGGGACTGTCCGAGGGTCCAAAAACCTGGTCAACACCCCGTCAGAACCCGTCACTGCTTCCCAGTTGGAGAGAAGCTCCGGGAGGCTCGGTTAAAGCAGCCGGGATCAGTTTCAACACCGGGGAGCTTTTGGAAACTGATCCCGGGGCGCCAGAAGTGATCCCATAAACACACAAATCCGTCTGTGTGGGTTCCGGAACAGAGCTCAACCGTGACGGAGGATTATCCCGATTTAACGCCGGCACGAGCCCCCGCCGGGGGATCCGTCAGTCAGCCGGGTCCTCAACTTTTCAGCCCGGAAAGAGGCGCTGCTGCTCCGCCAGCTCTCCGCTCCTGGTGCTGATGAGGACGAGTGAGGATGAAGACTCTGTTAGCATCCCTCCATCCAGCGAGGAGGAGGAGGAGGAGGAGGAGGAAGAGGGGGCGGGGTGGGGGAGACGCTCTCGTGCCAGCCCGAGGAGAGGTCCGTTCGCTCGTGCAGGGAGCTCGTGTCTATGGCAAACTGCAGCTGCGAAGCACGCGCGCCGGGAGAGAGAGAGAGAGAGAGAGAGAGAGAGAGAGAGAGAGAGAGAGAGAGAGAGAGAGAGAGAGAGGCAGGCACGGGGGGGGGGGGGGCACGCGCTGTGAGACTGATAAGGTGAGCGGGAGAGAGGCACGCGCTGGGGCAGAGGGAGAGGGGGAGAGGGAGAGAGACACGTGTTAGGAGCGAGAGAGCGAGGAAGAGAGAAGGCAGAGCGAGAGACACGCGCTGGGGGGGAGATTGAAAGGGCGAGGGATGGGCAGAGAGAGGGGGGGAGAGGGGGTGAGACACGCGCCGGGAGAAAGACAGGGGAGAGAGAGAGAGCGGCAGGGGGTGAGAGGGGGAGAGCGACGGGCACGCGCAGGAAGCGGAAGAGAGGAAGATAGAGACGCGCTGGGAGAGAGACGGGCAGAGGAGAGAGAGAGGCACGCGCTAGTGGAGGTATGGAGAGAGAGAGACAGGCAAAGAGAGAAAAATAGAGAGAACCACCCACTCCATCCTGCTCTTTATTCTCTCTGGAAAGACCAAAGAAAATGATGAAAGACTGCTGAGGCACGCGCGCACACACAAACTCACACTGAATTTTCAAATTCGTTTATAGTAACTTTTGCAGGTGAGTCATTTAGAACAGATTTAGACTAAAATTACAGCATTTGGAAGCACAACAGTAAAGTTACTAATAGCAGTCAAAGTAAATGATGATTTTTTAGTAAAACTAAGCTGAAAACTAAAACTGCTTTAATGTTTCTGTGAGTCAGTACAGGGTGGTTGTCATCATGAGCACAGTAACTTCAGACTGAACGTTGGGCGGGCTACCACCAGGGGCGCTGTAACCACAGTCCGACTGGAATAATAGGGCTGCTCACACACTTGCTGCACTGATTAACATGACTTTATTTTATTTATATAGCACCTTCCATACAAGGAATGTTACACAAAGTGCTGTAGAAATAAAAGATTAAAAGCCCTGATAACCCCTCCTCACCCCCCCACCTCTCCAGACACACAAGCTCAATGACTCTGACATGCACGCGCAACTGCCAACAAATGCTCTTTAAAACCCCAAAAAAGCTGCACACTGAGGAACCAGGTGAAGAAACCAAGGATCCCTGATCATTTCCTTCAGCTCAAAGCTAACAGGAGCAGCGAGGACGATGAGCATTTGAAGGTGCCCGGCTGCCGAAGGTCACACGTGCCCCAGCTGTCACACAGGTGACGCCGACAGACCTCCTCGGTCGTCGGCGTTCACGCCGGCAGCTGTTCGATTGGCTACTGACACACACCTGCCAAGTCTCTCATTGGTTGTTACACGAGTCATTCATTTTGGTGTCCCGTCTGTGGCAGGTTGCGTGTTTATAGGTGTGTGTTTTTGGTGATTAAAGTCATTGTTCAAACACTCTGTGTGTGGGTGTGTGTGTGTGTGTGTGTGTGTGTGCGTGTTTAGAGATGTCATATCCATTGAAGCTAGCAGCAAATTTTATGTCTGTCAGACGCTTCGGTGGTCAGAGCGTCGAGGTTATCGAGGTAATGATGCAGCAGGGTGGCAGGAAGTGACCTTTGTTGCCCGTGCTGCTCCCTCCACAACATTATCATTTTAAAGATAAAGGCAAGAAACAGCAAGAAAGTTGAAAGGAGTCAAATGGAGCAGAATCACGTGAACTGGATCCCTTTAAATATCCGAACTGGCCTGGTGAAGCTACTCAACTTAGTTCTGTGTGTTGGAGTTCATGGGCTGGACCACCGCAGAGGACCAGTCTGGCTCCAGAGGCTTACTGGAGCAGAGTTAGGGGCGTGGCTTCGGTCCAACGAACACCTCCATCATGCTTAATGAACAACAGAGTCAATGCAGACACTCTCTCTCTCGCTCTCTCTCTCTCTCTCTCTCACACACACACACACGCACACAGACACACAGACACACGCACACATCAGACACACATCAGACACTGTGCACTTGACACTGATTCGTCCCTAGCCTGACCAGTGTACGGCCCACTTACATCCCCACCTTGATCCAGCTGGCTGAACTGGACTCTAATTGGCTGTAAAGTGTCAGTCCAGCCGTGTGTGTGTGTGTGTGTGTGTGTGTGTGTGTGTGTGTGTGTGTGTGTGTGTGTGTGTGTGTTCTTTCGCAGGGCAGTGAGTTGGAGCAAACATCAATTTTTCTGATTGGCTGACAGCAGAGATCTATGGAAATGTAGTTTGCTGCCACGCTTAGAAATAAAGTGCCACGTTATAACGAGGACACATCTCATTATTTGCAGATAAGATGTTTTTCACACAACCTGATATTACGCAAGATACAGGCAAGATTTAAAACAAATTTAAAAAAGCAGCATGGGGCAAATATGAAGCTTAATTTCACGGTTCGGTTTGAGACACTACAGTTATTGAGCACACGTGATTAAAACATGAAACTTTTCTCAAAATCATGTGCTAGTTTCTTGTTATAGCCTGAAAACATCTTGAAATAACAAGATAGTTTTTCATTATAACGTGATACTGAGCAACCCACTTTAGCTCTATATGTACTTGAATATCAGTGTTCATGTACTGATACATAGGGAAGATTAAGGCCAGGGTCAGGGTCAAGGTCAGGGGCTGGGGATGCATAAGTCCTCACAAATATAGAAATACAGAGAACCTCCCACTTCAGAGAGCAGACTGATTTTTGATAACTCTTCTTGTTCCTGCTTCTTATCATCTCTTTAATCCTCTGCCAGCCTGTTTTTCAGAGAGGAGGGGTCACAGGTGACAGCGTCCCCTACAGGTGTTAACTTGAGGTATTATCCTCTCAGGTGTGTGTGTGAAGGGGGAGGGTACTGATGAGATTTGAGAGCTTTTTGATTGCCTGCCCCTTTTGTGGCTGTATTACCATGCTGCGCTAGCACACACGCTTAGCAGTAATTGAGCATTTCTCCTCCACGTTTGATGAAACTGGATCCAATCAGCAGCTGAGCTGTAACAAACCAGCACTTCTCTATGTAGATTTATGCAGATCAGCTGAAGTGGAAGATGAATGAGCCCGTCTGTGTGGGGGAACTCTCTGTCGTCTCCCAGTTAACCTGCTCCAGTCGGGACTGGGAAAAGAAAACAGAGGCAGTTACGGTGATGAATGCTAACAGATAGCATCAGACGTTGGGTCTGCTTCGGTGGCGAGGGCACAGAGGAGGGCCGGGAAAACTCTGGAGGACTGAATCTGGAATTCTTTCCAGAGAAAATAAGTTTGTCCATTTTTATCTTTTCAGAGTTTTTCTGCTGAAAACACACACACACCCACTCTCACACACACACACACACACACACCCACACACAGTCCCTGTTGCTGTCCCCTGTAATGACTCTCCACTTTGTTTCAGAGCAAAGCATTATGGGTAACCTGGCACACGGGCAACAATTAGCTCCCTATTGCCATGGCGACGGAATGTTTAGATTTGACTAGACCTGATCCCGACCAGAACTGGTGATACTCTTCCCCAGGTCATTACTCAGGTGTGTGTTCACACATATATCAAATCACCAAGTGGCCCCTCCCCCTCCCAGTATAACCAGTCTATCCCACTCTCATTATCTGGGGAAATGACGCTCGTGTTGGTGGGAACGTTTCTCTCTGCAGCAGCTCGTCAGACGTCAGCGAAGTTCTGCAAAGAAACAACAAGATAATGTACACGTAGGTCTAAACCTGGAGAACGGAGGGAGGAGGGAGGGATGGAAGGAGGGAGGCCGTGAATACATTAGCGTTCAGGGTCGTTTCTAACAGAGGAGAAAATACAATTATTCAGTTTAAGCCTTCACACTTTCATTTTTGCTGCAGGCTCAAAGTCACAGCGTCTCTTTTTGTTTAACCTCTCGTGTGCATGAGAACACACGCGCGCATGTTACACACACACACACACACACACACACACACACACACACACACACACACACACGGTAGAGCGTGGGGGCTCCTGCAGGTTCCAATGCTGAGAGAAGATGATGGATGGAGGAAAGAATATTAGAGTTGTAGGGGAAACAAATATACACTGAGATAGATAGATCGCTAGATAGCTAGATAGCTAGATAGATAGCTAGATAGCTAGATAGATAGCTAGATAGCTAGATAGATAGATAGATAGATAGATAGATAGATAGATAGATAGATAGATAGATAGATAGATTATAGACATCTCAGTGTTGGTGAAGTTGTCATGGCCATGGCCACTACGTCCCAGCACCGTCTTTTGTCTTCATGAATGATGGACAGAAGATGAAGAAAACATGAATTAATCATTGTAGGTTATTTTAGGTGGTGCTGCTGTGAAGTCATGCGTCTCTTTTCCTGTTCTGCAGACGGGTGCCCTCGCTGCTCCGCGTGTTCTCCGTGTTCTCCGTGTTCTCGCTGAACTTTAAAAACTTCACAGAATGAAAGCTCAGTCTGTTCTGTTTCTTCCCCTCTTCTTTTCCCTCACCTCTTTCAGACGTCATGAGACGGAGCGGAGCAGCCTGAAGAAACCAGACAATTTTACACTTGAACTTGGAAAGCCTTCAGACTGGAACTCAGAGACTGGTTCTAAAACACACCAGCGAGTTCTGACAATGCTCCAGTGTCAGATATTTATCAGAGTCAGGGAGCATCAGCAGATAAACAAGATCTCTCTCTCTCCTACACACACACACACACATTACACCAATGAAACGAGCCACTGACGACCTCTGACCTTCAGTGCCTGACCCAGCCCATTCCTCTGTGGTCTCTGTCAGGATAACCTTGTTAAATAAAGCTTTATTCAATAAAGCTGCGTCTTGCCCATCTGCTCGGCATCGTTGTAAATCCATCATCAAACACAGGACACAGCGGATCGATGACGCCCGCCAACCATCGAAGCTTCGACTGACAGCCGCCGTGGCTCCGTTAGCGGAACACATCTGTTTACCTCATTTGAACCATCAGCAGGTCAAACAAAACTGTCATTGATTTGCTTACAGAAATGAGTTTAAACCAAGTTTTGTCCAGTTCAGCCTTCTAAAAGCAGCACGAACAGTTTGTATGTTGCTAGCAAACTGGTTATCTTTCTGTGACACCCAGTAAAACCAGTAAAAACTACGACGACTCGTCATTGTGCTGTGATGCGTCTCGATCACCTGACCTCTAAACATCATCCTGATTGGCTGAATCACATTTACGAATTCTTCCACCTGTAAACTTAGAAACAAATCAGCATTTAATCTAAAGCAGCTGTTGTTTTAAACATTTGAATTACAGTGTCGTCAACTTTGTTTTTCTTTGATTTCCAGCAACGTTTTTAGCTGATGTTAGCAGGCATAAAACTGCTAGCTTAGCTCTTTTGATGGATGTGGTGTTCACTGTCCATCCTGCTGTTTATTGACAGGTCAGATGGTCTCCATGGAGATACTGACGCCGCCTCAGCAGTTTTAGAAAAGTGCTGAATACGTCATATTTAAAGTTTTCACGTGATCAGATGGAAAAAAACGAATCAGATATAAAAACGCATCACGGGCAGAATCAACTCGTTTCCCTGGCAACTGAGCTGTCACGACCTCTGACCTCCCGTCTTCCTCTGTCATGTGTTTTCTGACATCGTCCATGTGACAGGACTGATCAAGGGCAGGTCAGAGGTCAAAAGCTGCTGAAACAGCATAAGAAATTTCATCGGGTGACAGCGAGAAGTGGGCGGAGCTTTGATGCTAACGGAGGGTATCCAACATTCCTCTTTCAGAGAGAGCATCCTAGAATATTTTGGATTATTGAAATGAGAAAATATGACATTACACTACTCCCTGGTGGCTGTCTGCAGGCTATCTGATGACATTTACGTTAGCAGAGCCAGGAAGCAAACGTAAATGAAAGTTTTTCCTGGAATATTCAATGTTGTTTTGGATTAAATCTTGAAGACAAAAGAAAAGTGAGACGCAAAGTCGCAAGTGCCTTTTTAAAAACACTGGCTTTCTCTGCTGGATGACAGAAGTATAATCGTCTTAATGTCATTTATAAATTAGCCGTTGGCATCATACAAACACAGCGTTGGTGAGATGAGACTTTTAAACGCTGCTGAGCGTTAGCCTGAGGTGAAATTGCAGCAAAGCACTTCCTGTCAGACTCTTTTTTACAACCAATCACACTAAAATACAACAATTTTACTGACACCAGGACAAATAAAAACATGGAGATAAATGGGGAGTTATGGTTGTTTGATAATTGTCACCATTTCCGATGTTACAGCAGCTTCAGATGGACTCATCAATCAATTTTTATTTATATAGCGTCTGTTACAATCAAAATTGTCTCTAGGTGCTTTCCAGAATCCCAGGGCCTGACCCCCAACAAGCAACAGTGGCAAGAAAAAACTCCCCTTTAACAGGAAGAAACCTTGAGCAGGACCAGGCTCATGTAGGGGGACCCTCCTGCTGATGGCTCATGAAGCAACTGTAGTTAATAAATAGAAATAACTGTAATTATAGCCCCGCCCCTGGCTCCTCCCACATCTTGAGGTTGATCTCATGGTGCTGGCGGCAGCAGGCCATTTTTCCTCCCCCGTCTCCGTCACCCGGCCTCCTGACCTCCCGTCAACCTCAGTCTCGTTCTTGGCTGAGTGAGAAGACGTGGTTGGAATCAGGAGTTTCCAGACTGAACGTCAGAACATCTCAGATTATCTACAGGCAGGTCTTTTTCTTCCGGGATGTTGATTGCCTTCATCATCCTCTTTGTCCCCCGTTGACATGTGGAGCCAGGTCTTGTTGAGACTGAAGGGGCGGAGCCAAGAGAGGACCATCCAGTCTGAGGAGAACCTTCAGCCCAGATCCTTACCTGTGTCAACCTCCTTTTTCTTTTTAAGTTTGAAATGTCTGTCACACACATCCCCAAAGTAGAAATACAGGATCTGTCTCCCTGCAGTGTGTGTGTGTCTGTGTGTGTGCATGTGTATGTGTGTGTGTGCATGTGTGTGTGTGTGTGCATGTATTTGAGACATGGTGTTACGGTGAGTTGCGTCACTTCTCCACAGGATGCCCTGGTGGACTCTGAATCATGAGCGTCTGTCATGGAACGTCACCTTTGGTGTTTTTGGGGGCGTGGCCTCACTTGTCATCTTGTGTGTTTCTGTACAAACTATTTCAGGACCTTTTTTAATGGACAGAGTGTGTGTGTGTGTGTGTGTGTGTGTGTGTGTGTATGTGTGTGTGTGATAAGTGTGTGAGTGACAGGTTTCAGTTCCTCATTCCCTCATGTTCCTTTCTAACCTGATGATCTAATCTGATTAATTCTCTTGGTGTTTCCCACTGATGCTTGTGGGCAGAGCCTAGCAGGGAAAAGGGGCGTGGCTCACATGCATGTATGTGTTGGCGGGTGTGTGCCTGTGTGTTTGAGTGTGTTGCCCCCCCCCCCCATGTGGCATATTTACGGTCAGGATGGGGGCAGTGGTCTGCAGGTGCCTTGGTTCCCCTGGTGGGTGGCGGGCCCCAGGCTGACGGTGGTGTGCTCTCTTGGATTTCTGGGACCTCTTTCCCGGCGCCTGGGGTGCCGTCCTCGATCATCTGATGATGCTGCATTTTTCCGCGGGGGCCCTGCCGGGTCTCCTTTGCTCATCTGCCCTGGGGGTGGGACCGTGGTTGACCAACCATGGTTGGCCCTTCGGTCTGTCCTATCCTACAGGGGTGATTGGGTATTCTGTCTGTCTGCTGCCTGGATCAGTGTGTGGTTGCAGCATCACACACACACACACACACACACACACACACACACACACACACACACACACACACACAGAAGCACACTTTAACTGTGTACATGGCGACTTGTCCATATGTGCATACATACAGTATATGCGTGTGGTTCTAAGTCATTAATAATTTTGGTTGTTTTTATTTTGTTTTGTTTGCTAGATTGTTTTTATCTGTTAACTGTATTTGAGCTGTGAGTGTTTGCTACTTTGTGGGTTCCCCGGCAGTCAGGTCAAGGAACAGCGAAATCTGTCTGAGACAAAGAGGCATCCAGATGCTAAAGCCGCTGCCTCACTACAGGACAGGACGAGGGTTAAAAGCAAAAACAAAAAAAAAAGGCAACTCTGTGGATCCACCTACTGCATCAAGGGCTCCGGAGGAATTGTGGGGTGAAGCTAGTTAGCTTAGCATGGCCTTCTGACCTGTAAATGTTGATTAAATGCTTCTGTGAAAATTTGCAGTAATCCCACTGATGTTTGAGCTGGATTTAATGGCAGATGAGGTGGATTAATTGATTGGGGGTGTGGTGGTGGTGGTGGTGATGATGATGATTAATGAAACATTTCTAGCTGCCATCAGGTCTCATTTGCAGTTAATTTATTGGAACCTGCTAGGATTTAAGACACATCACATCAGTCAGAATGAGTCATTAACACAACCACAAGAACAGAGATAAAGTTTTGTTATCGTTTAACAAGTTGATTAGAATATCCTGACTGTTCCGTCCAGCTCTATTGTTCCACTGCTACTGTGCTTAAACTCATATTCATCCACCGCTGCAAATAGTCCCCAACTAATGAACATCAATTGTCCAAACGAGGGGCAGATGATACGAATGAAAGGATTCACAGAGAAGTGTGTGTATGTGTCAACAGCTCATGAATTACTGAGTTCCATTTACAACTTTTTGTCCCCATGGCAACTGACCCCACAGGGCAGGAACACACTGAAAATATGACAACAACCCTGCAGGAAACACAAACAAACACAGCAGGCGCATGAGTGTGTGTGTGTGTGTGTGTGTGTCAGAAAAACACCGCTTCATGTTTTATTTATGTATGTTTCAAACGGAGCAACAGAGCCCCCCGGTGGTCGATAACGGACACAACCTGAAGTGTTTCCCGAGATTTCCACTGCAGGAGTTCCTGGTAAATACTGGAGGAAGGAACTTTACAAAACCAGCCATTCCTTTCACTTGGACCTCTCAATGACAGTATCAGACTTTTGACCACTGCATAATTATGCCCACTTGAGTTTTTTTCCTCATTTCCTCGTTTCCTTGGTTAGGGCCTGTAAACTTCCTGTAGATGGCTTCAGTGGCCCCATCCCCGGGAAAAGTCCCCAGAGCTCCTGCAGTGGAAATGCAGCTTTTCTTTCTTTACCATCTTGTTGCTGCTCTTTTTAGCAATTAAAGGTTTTCTATCTTTTCTGAGTTTTTCCTTCTCTGGCTGATGAAGAGCGAGAAGAGAAAAACTAGACAGAAAATGACTGAACTTCACCTCCAATAATCAGTAAAATCAGTAAAATGCTAACAATTAGCATCTGTCATGTTAGCCGAGCCTCGATGTGGACTTGCTTCACCTTTGACCTGTCTGTCATTTTTCTGTAGTTTCATCCTTTCGTATTCATCTGGTCTCACTGTTTATCTCATCTCTGATTACCTGTCTAATTACCTGATTAATTACTTTCTGATTAGCTCTGATGTTCAATTCAGTCTTATTGTATTCCTGCTTTCATTAAAAACGCTTTTTGCAGCAACCACAAAGATCAAACTGGTTTTACTGGTTTCTGCTGTCAGCTCGTTTATTTCCTCCCTCCTATTAGCTTATCTTTGCTCGAACTGGTTTCTTCAAAGAACCTCCAGAGGTCAAAGGTCAACATTGCTTGATGAACGTTGCTGGGTTTAAAAAAAAAAAAAAGAAAATCAGATCAGATCAGATTCAGATCTGATCTGATTTTCCCTCCTGACAGTCCGGTCAGTTGCTTCTGCCGACTTCCGTGACTGAATAAACAGGAAGTTGTTCTGCATCCTGACAAAAATAAAAATAAAAACAGTTTTCTGATGAAGCATCTGATTTCTGTTTCACTTTAATGAAGATTTAATGGATAAGACGCTCACATGTCAGCTAGCATAGCCGCTACACAGCCCATGGCTACAGTCCAGGGTAAATTATATAAACACACACACACACACACACACACACCCTTGAAGGTCTGACTTTGTGAGGACCTGTTTAGACATAAGTCATTCTCCTGACCGCTGACATTAAAGCAAACCTCAGTGTGAACCTTAAAACACACCTGTGTGAGGACCAGACACAAGCTGATTGGGAAAAAACCTGTTCAAGAAACTATGTGGTCTGATAAAAATGGTTCTGAATTTCCTGATTCAACAAAAAAAAACCTCAAAATGTTTCATCATTGTTCTGATTGATCGTGTTTGAACAAAAACAACAGAAAGCATTTAACCCTGTCAGGGGAAGGGGGAAAGGAGATAAATGAACAGGTGATTCACCAACAAAGAACTGAGCCAGAAGACAAAACCACCCACCTGAACTGGTTTACCTGCAGGAGGGGGCGGAGCTTCAGCGGCACAAAGGGATGTGAGTGTTAAAAGAGGTTAAAAGAGAACAGGTCACGTCAACAGTGAACAACAGCCAGGAAAGGGAGACACAGAGAGAGCGAGGGACATAGAGACAGAGAGAGAGAGAGAGGGAGGGAGCGCGTGGCGTCTTTGTCAGGACTCAGCTGATCCCGTTGATGTCGGTTGATGTTTCTTCTCCCTGGGAACTTCCTGTCTGATCCGTGTTGTCCTCAGGTGGTCGCCATGTCATCTCCTGGCTGCCTGCTGACCGAGGACCAGCTCCTGTGCGACGTCTGCCTGGACGTGTTCTCCGACCCTGTCACCTTGCCCTGCGGACACAGCTTCTGCCGAGCGTGCGTGGAGCAGCACTGGGAGGACAGCGTCCAGCGCCACTGTCCCACCTGCAAGGAGACGTTCTACGGACCGCTTGAGCTTCAGCTCAACAAGTTCATCTCTGATGTGATTCTGCGCTTCAGAGGAGCTCAGAGGGACCCGCAGCTCGCCAAAGGAGGTGACATCACCTGTGACATCTGCAAGGAGCCCAAACTGGCGGCGTTGAAGTCGTGCCTGGTGTGTCTGGCGTCCTTCTGCCAGAGTCACCTGAAGCCTCACCTGAGCGTGTCCCGCCTGAAGCAGCACCAGCTCACCGACCCGATGGAGAACCTGGAGTGGAGGATTTGCCCCAAACACGAGAAACCTCTGGAGCTCTTCTGCAGGACCGACCAGACCTGCGTGTGCATGCTCTGTCCTGTCCACGACCACAAGTCACATGACATTGGCCGGCTCAAAGACCAGTACGAGAGTAAGAGGGCAGAACTGGAGAGGCAGGAGGAGGAGATCCAGGAGATGATCCAGGAGAGGCGGCGCGTCGTCCTGAATATCAGGCACGCCATCAAGCTCAGCAGGGGCGCGGCTCAGCGAGAGATGGCGAACGGCGTCCAGGTCTTTGCCACTCTGAAACGCTCTTTGAGGAGAGCGGAGGCGGAGCTTGTTGGAACCATCGAGGAAAGGCAAAAAACAGCAGAGACGCAGGCGAAAAACTTCATCCAGGAGCTGGAGCAGGAGCTCTCCGAGCTCCTGACCCAACAGGTGGAGGTGGAGCAGCTCTTGGACACTAAAGATCACCTCCACTTCCTCCAGAACCTCAGGACTCTGAAGTCCTCCAGCACCAAAGATTGGACGGCGGTCAGCGTGAATCTGCCGTCGCATGAGGGCACATTGAGGTCGGCTGTGGACCAGCTCCATCAGACGCTCAGTGAGGAGATGGAGACGCTGGTCGCCGAGGTGGAGCTCAACCACCTCCGGCAGTTCAGCGTGGACGTGACCCTTGACCCTGACACAGCGCATTCGGCGCTGCTGCTGTCTGAGGATGGGAAACGTGTCCATCACGGGGTCCGGAGGAGGAACCTCCTGGACAACCCTGAGAGGTTTGACCCCTGCTGCTGCGTGCTAGCTCGCCAGGCTTTCTCCTCCGGCAGCTTTTATTTTGAGGTTCAGGTCCACGGAAAAAGCCGGTGGACGGTGGGCGTGGCTAAAGCCTCCATCCAGAGGAAGGGCGTGGTCCCGCTGTGTCCTGCAAATGGCCACTGGTCTGTGTGGTTAAAAAATGGAACCCAGTATGCGGCACTTGTCGGCACTCCTCGACCTCTGACCCTGAGGTCGACACCGCGGAGAGTCGGGGTCTTTGTGGACTTCGACAAGGGTCTGGTGTCCTTCTACGATGGGGACACGGCAGCCGTTCTCTTCTCTTTTACCGGATGCTCCTTCACAGAGAAACTTCTCCCCTTCTTTAGCCCCGGCATCAATGACGACGGCAAAAACTCCACCCCCCTCGTTATTCTTAATTCTACCGAGTCCAGATGACGCTGGTCCAAAAAGCAGAACCAGAACTGTTGGCAGCCGGGGGTTCGCAGATCTGACCTGTTCCCGTGGAACTTCTGCGTAGGCACAACACAGAGCAGATGTACAGGAGGCTAATGCTAGCTGCTAGCAGCCAGAACTGTTCCATTTCCTTCAAACCTTCCCCGTTTACTAGCTTAGCATTAGCTTCTCATTTGCAATGCAACACCTTCAGGCAACTTAGCAGGAATTCACATCGGTTATTTAACTTATTGTGTTGCCGATGGTCAGACTAGTTTAACAGCAATGTTTTGTTTTTTTTCGTTTTTTTTAAAGCCTAAACAGAAAAGACAATGTTGCATTTGTCACCATTACACTACAGAAATGTTTGCTGCTGGTTTTTCGACATTCCAAATCGACTCAGGTTGTTCTTTTGTTGGCGCCAAAACCTTTTTAAGGAGTGAGACTTAAGTTCTTAACTTATCATTGTTTTTAGATCTCATATGAAATGTATGTTGCATGTTGATTGTTTGCATGCTAACTTATAGCCGCAGCAGAATTAAAGTCTGGTGTCAACTTTAATTTTGATTAGAATCAAAAATGAACAAAAAAAAAAAGAAATTCTGCTTTTTTCCCCCCCTCAATACGATAATCTTTCACATCCTGTAAGCTCTCACCAACATGCTAGCAAACATATCTCTTAGTAAAATGTAAATATGAATGTTTTTATTGTTTATTTTACATAAACAGATCAGACCCCCGCAGGTCTCTGATGCCCCCATCTGGTCATCTTGCCGAACTACAGCTGAAACTATTCAAATAACTTTTGCTTTATAAATAACTCCACTTTTTCAGGTTTTAGTCTCTGATTTTTCCAAATGACGCCACAAACGTCAGTGACGTCATCATTGATCCGAAGTTTGGCGACCTTGTCCCAGTTGGTGGGGGGGGGGGGTCGCAGGTCAGGTCAGGGACGGTTTGGGCTCATATGTGACTCGGTTGAAGTCGTCCACTCTGACCTCCACCGGTGGCTTCGTCCAGTATTCCTCCAGTGCCAACGCCAAACACAGAGCAATGGCCGCCATCTGACCACGAGCCAGAGAAAACATCCAGGTTAGCGTTAGCATAGAAGTCTAAATGGACAAACTGAGACCAAAATTAAAATTCAGACAAAAAAAACCCTAAAAACCGGCTGGAAGTGACTGTTTCTATGCTACATGGCGAGGAGTTTTCCTGCACTCTGCCAGGTGCTGCTTCCTGTTGGGCTGTGACATCATTTCCTATTAGTGGCCCTACCGTGATTGTGGCGAAGGCCGAAATGATTCCGATCCGGAGTTTGATGGGAAAACTCAGGTAATTCTTCAGGATGGGGCCGCAAGGCTGCACAAAGGTCAGAGGTCAACGTCAGCAGAAATAGCTGCTTTCATGTGAAAGTGTGTTTTGACGGAACCTTGGCGTGGACCCAGAGCGTCCCTGGGGTTGGTTGACCCGGTTGATGGTTGCGTTTCGCCATCACACAACGGTGATCTGAGCTGAAACACAAACGTCTCCGTGAGGTTTCAAAATCCGTTTGAGTCTTTTTGAACGCAATTTTCTCACATCTGCTCGGACGCCGGGCGGCCGACGGACAGCGTGCAGAAACAGGAAACAGGAAGTTCATTCTCCCAGTCCTCGGAACTTCTCAAACCACAACAAGAATCCTGAAAGTTATTTATGCCAGTGTTATTTTTCCTCGAAAAGACACTTTAATAGCACAATGGCAGAGAATACCGAGATTCTGATTATTCTGGGATGCTTGGTTACCGACAGCTGCAGTTTGTTGAGCTCCCTCTGGATGTACGGGTCAGCCCGGTGCAGCGGCGTCACGTTCAGAAACAACTCATCGACGGCGCCGTCCATCTGCACAAGACGGCGATGAGCGAAGATCACGATGTGATCAGTTAAGCATCAGGATGCAGACAGGAAGTTACCTGAGTTTCAACCTGAACCAGCGGCGCCGCAACGACCATCAGAGCCACGAACTCCACCAAGGCCAGAACTGAAAACTGCAGGATACGACTGCAGGTTAACCCACCCACACTGTGTGGATGTGTGTGTGGGTGTGTGTGGGTGTGTGTGTGGGTGTGTGGGTGTGTGTGGATGTGTGTGGATGTGTGTGTGTGTATGTCTATATGTGTGTATATATGTGTGTGTGTATGTGTGTGTATGTATGTGTGTATATGTGTGTGTATATGTGTGTATGTACGTGTGTGTATGTATGTGTGAATGTGTGTGTGTACGTAAGTGTGTGTGTGTGTGTGTGTGTGTCTCACCACCAGCAGCAGCAGTTTCAGGTCCAGTGTTGCTGCACAGACGCCCATAAGCGACAGAATGACGGTGAGGGGACCGAACACCTGCAGGACCAGTAAACCATCGCTACTGGACAACTGGTCAAACAACTGGGAGATGAAGACAGAAGCCACCGAAACGTTCACTCGTTTTAATAAAGTTTCGGGAGGTTTTTACTGAAATTTTTCGAGATGCTGCTAATCTGGCTAATAAATAGCACAATAGCACAATCAGCCATCAGGGGCAGCAAACAACAGTCCAGCTGTTACCTCAGCAACTGGTGTGTTTCCATCACCTGAGGAGAATCCAACGCCGATCATGACAACACCCGACACCTGAAAACAGGAAGTCGTTACCGGCAGCAGTGTTTCTTCAAAATTGTCATTTCCTCGAGAGACGTCATCAGCTGTCAGTCCCAACCATCACAGAACCTCCCAGAATAAAATAGCATCCCTGATGCTAACATGCTAACAGCTACAGACACAAGGGGGCTAAAACCAAACAGAAGTGACGCCATGTTTTAACTCAGATTTCTTATACATATTAAAAAAAATTATTCAAAATCTATTTTAAGAAATTAACTTTCTCATGAAATTAGGTTTGTGACCCCAAACTTTCCATTTTCACATTTTTCTGCTAAATCTCTCAAAAACAGACCTTCAAACATCTGAAGCTTAATCAAAATAATCACATCAGTTAGCAGTTAGCAGTTAGCTCACCAGCAACAGCACAGTGACACAGACGGCGAGTCCTCGTATGTAACTTCTACAGCGAGTCATGATGGCGACTGAGGAGGCTAAAATAGGAACAGAGCTCAAGAGTGTGTGTGTGTGTGTGTGTGTGTGTGTGTGTGTGTGTGTGTGTGACAGAGAGAGATGGATGATGTTTAAATCTCAGGAGTGTTTGGCTGCAGAACGTAGAACATGACCAAGTTTGGAAGCTCAGTTCTTCTCATCAGCAGCAAATTTTAGCATCAAAGAGAACAAAAACAAGAACAAAGAAAATCAAAACAGAAACTTTTGCTTCAAAGATGGTGTCTGTTGTTCTGTTGTTGATGTTCCGATGGACGTTTAAAGTTGATCTTCAGGCTTGAGAGATTCAGGAACCTTCTGATCCAGAAAGTTCCACAGATGTTCCACAAAAACTTTTACATGAAGAGTATGAATTAATTTAATTAAAGACAAACATTGTTTTTGGATCATTACATAATTCTGTGATTTAATGTTTATGGAAAAATGTAAAATACTAATTTACAATATTAAAAGTAAATAAGATAGTTTTGATTTTATTTTCTAAAGTAAATGATAGATTTTGTGATCAAAATTGAAACATTTTGTTGTTTGTTGACAAAGTAAAGAAGAAAAGAATGTGAGCGAGTCATAAAATGTATCTAAAAATAACTGTGTGCGTGCGTGCGTGTGTGTGAGTGTGTGTGCGCCCGCGTGTTTGGGGGCATGTGTGTGTATGTGTGTTTGTGATTGAGTGTGTATGTGTGTATATGTGTTTGATTGTCTGCGTGTGAGTTTGTGTGTATGTGAGTGTGTACGTGTGAGAGAGGGTGTACGTGTGTGTGTGTGTGCCCACGCGTGTGTGAGAGCGATTGAGTGTGTTAGCGATTGAGAGAGTGTGAATGTGTGTGTGAAAGAGTTTGTGTATGTGTGTGTGTGTGTGTTCTCTTCATTGTGAATAGTCTACAATTGTAGTTCACTGAACCGCCTGCGGGGCGCTGCTGTTGAAACATCGCAGACAAACTTCCTGAAGTTTGAAGGTTTATCGTAACAAATGTGACAGATTTAAGGTTTGTATAAACACACGGGACATACATGAAGCAGATCTCACTAAGGCCAACAAAGCCACAAGTTTTATTACTCCGAGAGGCGGAAAAATACGTCCCAGGAACGGGTGGAAGAAACGAGTCACGTGGTTTTAAGCAAAAGTCTTTGGGGAAAAGTCTTTAAACGTGGAGTTCTTGTCATGATAAAAAACAGAAAAAACTAAATTTAACTGTTAGCTTGTGCGATGAAATGACATCACAGTTAGAGAAGGAAACATTGATGATATTGATTAGACATTTTCAGAGCAAAAAAATCCCTGCTAATATGATGTTAGCTAATTACTCGTTACTTTTTCCACCTATTTAACGTGGTTATGTTTTTATTTAGTTTTTGCTTTGGGGCTGATGAATAATTTACTGGCTTTACAGGCTGTTTTTGACAGAATCAGCGCTGTAACAGTTGAATATTGAAAATTACCAGTTTTTTTCATGTGTATAAACTCAAAGCCTGACAAAAAAGGACATTAAAGGCACAACATCAAAGACAAAAACTCTACTCCTAAACATAAATCCTAATATATTAAAACTATCTACTTATGCTAGTGAAACAGCATAACATAACAGAATAACAGAACAGAAGCTGCTAAAGTGATCTACATTTTAAACATAAAAGTAAGAAGAGGAAGGCCAATGGAGAAGATACAGAAGCAGAACAAAGAGCTGCGGAGGTCAGTGACGGAGCTTCAACATGAAGTCAGGCAGCTAAAAGAACAGCTGGCTGAGAAGGACGAGCAGTTGAGCCGGACCATCAAAAGGCGCCAGATAAGAGCAGTGGCTCATGTGGACGCCCTGACCCAGCTGAACCAGGCCAGGGCTGATCTCACAGTGAGCCAAGAGAAGTGCTCTGATCTGGAGGAGAAGTTGCAGAAAGGACCCAACGACAGCCACCAGAGTCCGGAGCACAGAGACCACGTCAGAGGACAACAGACTGAGAAAGTGGAGACGAGTAACATAGAGCTCTCCAAGAAAGAAGAGGCTCTGAAACTGCAATTCTTAGAAAAAGAGCAGCAGATGCAGGCGTGGATGAGGCCGAGGCTCATTAGCATGCAGGAAGAATTCCAGAGGAAGCTCTTGGAGGAGAGAGAGAAGGACCAGCGTGAGATGCGTGAGAGAGAGGAGAGACTGAGACAGCAGCTTGAGAGAGGGATGAGGGAAGAGAGGGACGACTGCTTGAAGAAGCAGCTGACCACGTTGATTGAGTCCTGGCAGACCGAAGCTCAGCAGTGGAGAAACCACCAGTCAGAGCTGGAGGAGAAACTCCAGGAACAAGAGACCCTGCGCAAACAGCAAGAGGAGGAGAGGAAGCAGGAAACTGAGCGCTTCCAAGAGCAACTCCAGCAGCTTTGGGTAAGCAGCCGCAGATTTGTCCTGTCACTCCTGGTTTTGGAGGTTTAAATGTGTGGATGTGAAAACTAAAACCAATTCCTCCTTTCAACAGAACTACATTGTAAAGAAGAAGAAGAAGAAGAAAGGGGTCTGGAGCAGGATTCTAAAATTTTGGAAAGCGTGAACTCCAACACCTTTCCTTGCTTCCTTTTGAACTGGTCACAGCTCCCTCCACCCGTTTCCCTCCTGCCCTCAGTAGTTTTCCACTCTACCTGTCAGCCACTCCCACCTCATCAGGCCAACTCCACTCACCTGTCGGCTCCGCTGCAGCTCATCCCAGACCCGCCTGTCTTCATCCTGCCCGCCTCGCCTGTTCCCCAGTAAACCTGCCTGCTTTCTGTCTCCGACCACGCACTCTGCCTCCGTGGCTCCAGCTATAATCTGCTTCCCCGGCTTCGACTCCTCTGCCTGGCCTCGACTCGTCTGCCGCTCGCCCCTCACGGTACCTCTGCCTTGCCGCCCGGCTCTGGACCCTCCCCTCGGCCCTTCCACCAAGAGTAAACCCATTCCCTTCCCCTAATCCTAAACCCAGAGACTCCTTCAGGCCACTGGTCTGAAGAAGACTGTTCCCCTGAAATCACGGGGCTTCATAAATGCAGAAGTTGTCCTGGAAAAAATGTTCTATGTATCTAATGGTTTCTAGTTTTTGGGGATTTTTTATGCTGAAGTAATTCACAACATAATTGTGGGATCCTAAAATGAGTTTTTTTCCATTAATCAAAGAATTTAATAATTTCAGACTGCTCAAATGATTTGCATCCTTATTTAAAAATGTAAAAAATGCAAACACTCTTTGAATCCAGCAGAATATGTAGGTGTTCACACCCCCTTGTGTATCTGCTTTCATTTATTTTACGCAATCTGTCATTTTTGCCATTTTCTGTTATAATTAAAATACATTGATATTTTATTGTGCTAGCCATTTTACCATTCAATCAGTGCATCCTTTTAAGTCCATCTCCAGCAAAATAAACAATTACCACAGAAATAGGACACACTGAGCTTTTTTAAATGTTGAATAGGTGTAATAAAATTAAGTTAGAGCAACTGAGTGGGACCACAGATGCTTCAACAAGACAGGAAAGTCAGAAAGAGCTTTCAGTTGATGTGTCGTAGGCACATTGGGGGTAGATTTCTGATGACTTAATTGCTGACATAATTATTCAACTAAAAGACTAAATACAATTGGAGAAAAACAAAACTAGCATTCCCACTAGCGCTGCTGTTACATTGGCTGGTTCTACAGAAAACTGTCTTTGATGCGCTCTGATGATGAACGGTTCTTAGGCAGCTTCTCCAGCCATCGAGGGTTGTCAGCAAACCAGGTCTTTCGACAGGCCTTGCAGCAGATTCACAAGAAAAAGATAAAATACTGCCCACTGTGCCAATAAATACTTGAGGTCTTCCCACACCTGCAGAAACCACCAGAGGATGAGGACATCTTTGGAGACATGGCAGATTGTAGTTGACTATAGAATAATGTAAAATAACAGCTTTATAAAATAACAGCTTTATAAAATAACAGCTTTTCTGCCCCCGCGGCCCGGATCCGGATCAGCGGGAGAAAACGAAACGAAAACAAAAGGAAAATAACAGTATGCACAGTAACTTTGGTAAAGACGTGTTCCATGAAAATTAACATGAACTCCTAATGCCATTCTCATGAGAGAATCAGAAATTGGGGAAAAGGCGCCTACTAGCGGCCTAAAGTATATTACATCTGTAGTGGTTTAGCACTACCATCGAGAATGAATGAGGTAGAGGGTTCTTGTTTGTTCATTCGTTTTCTCCCACTTATCCGGATCCGGGTCGCGGGGGCAGCAGCTTCAGGAGGGATGCCCAGACAGCCCTCTCCCCGGCCACTTCCATCAGCTCCTCCGGGGGGACCCCCAGCAGCTCCCAAGCCAGGCGAGAGATGTAATTTCTACACCTAGTCCTGGGCAGGCCACGAGGCCTCTAAAGGGAGGCGTCCGGAAGGCATCCTAGCCAGATGCCCAAGCCACATCATCTGACTCTTGATGTGGAGAAGCAGCGGTTCTAGCAGCTCCTCCCGGATGTGCGAGCTTCTCACCCTATCTCTAAGGCTGAGCCTGGCCACCCTGCGGAGGAAACTCATTTCAGCTGCTTGTATCCGCGATCTCGTTCTTTCGGTCATCACCCAACGTTGATGGCCATAGGTGAGGACTGGGACGTAGATCGACCGGTAAATCGAGAGCTTTGCCTTCCGGCTCAGCTCCTTCTTCACCACGATGGATCGGATAAGCGCCCACATCACTGCTGACGCCGCTCCGATCCGCCTGTCGATCTCACGTTCCATCCTGCCCTCACTTGTGAACAAGAACCCGAGATACTTGATCTCCTCTGCCTGGGGCAGGACCTCCTCCCCAACCCGGAGAAGGCACTCTACCTTTTTCCGAGCGAGGACCATGGACTCTGACTTTGAGGTGCTGATCCACATCCCTTCACACTCGGTCGCAAACCATCCAGCATTTGTTGGAGGTCCCTGTTCCATTGAACAGAAGAACTACGTCATCCGCCCACCGAACTCAACACCCTCCACTCCCTGGCTGCGGCTAGAAATTCTGTCCATAAAAGTTATGAAGAGAACCGGTGACAAAGGGCAGCCCTGGCGGAGTCCAACCCTCAATGGGAACGATTCCGACTTACAACCAGCTATACGGACCAAGCTCCTGCTCCTTTGGTACAGGGACTTGACGGCCCTTATCAAGGGACCTTCCACCCCATACTCCCGGAGCAACCCCCACAGGAGGGGGACCCGGTCATAAGCCTTTTCCAAGTCCACAAAGCACATGTGGGCTGGTTGGCCAAACTCCCAACTCCCCTCAAGCACCCCAGCAAGGGTAAAGAGCTGGTCCGTGGTTCCACGACTGGGGCAAAACCCGCATTGTTCCTCCTCGATCAGAGGTTCGACTATCAGTCTAATCCTCTTTTCCAGCACCCTGGCATAGACTTTCCCAGGGAGACTGAGGAGTGTGATCCCCCTATAGTTGGAACACACCCTCTGGTCCCCACTCTTAAAAATAGGGACCACCACCCCGGTCTGCCATTCCAAGGGCGCTGTCCCCGATGTCCACGCAATGTTGCAGAGGCGTGTCAACGAGGACAGCCCTACAACATCCAGAGCCTTAAGATACCCCAGGCGGATCTCATCCCCTCCCGGAGCTCCACCGCCAGGCAGCTGTTTCACTACCTCGGCAACTTCCGCTCCGGAAATTGGATGGTCCACCTCCTTGTCATCACTCGTCACTCTGTTCCACCTTGAGGATACGTGTTGGTAGGATTTAGGAGCTCCTGGAAGTATTCCTTCTACTGCCGGATAATTGCCCCAGGAGATGTCAGGAGCTCCCCACGCACACCTAACACGGTGTGGGCGAGTTGCCGCCTGCCGCCCCTAAGGCGCCGGACAGTTTGCCAGAATCTTCTTGGAGCAGACTGAAAGTCTTCCTCCATAACATCACCGAACTCCTTCCATGTCCGTGTTTTTGCCTCCACGACAGTCGTGGCCGCAACCCGCTTAGCCAACCTGTACCGGACAGCTGCTTCCGGAGACCAACAGACCTGCCATGACCTGTAGGCCTCTTTCTTCAGCCTGACGGCTCCCCTCACCTCTGGTGTCACCATCGGGTACGGGGATTACCGCCACGACCAGCACCAGCGGCCTTGCAGCCACAGCTCGCGACAGCCGCCTCGACAATGGCAGAGCGGAACATGGCCCATTTAGACTCAATGTCCCCTACCGCCCTCAGAACATGATCAAAGCTCTGTCGGAGGTGGGAGTTGAAGACCAGCCTGACTGGTTCCTCCACCAAGCGTTCCCAACAGACCCTCACAAGCGTTTGGGCCTGCCAGGTCCACGCAGTGGCTCCCCCCCACCACCTGACCCAGCTCAACACCAGGTAGTGACCAGTTGACAGCTCTGCTCCTCTCTTCACCCGAGTGTCCAAAACATATGGCCGCCGATCAGCTGACACGACTATAAAGTCAATCATTGACCTACGGCCCAGGCCGTCATGGTGCCAAGAGCACCGGTGAACAACCTTATGTTCGAACATTGTGTTAGTTATGGCCAAACTGTGACTAGCACAGAAGTCCAATAACTGAACACCACTCTGCTTCTGCTCGGGCAGACCGTTCCTCCCAATCACGCTGTCGTTGCCCACGTGAGCGTTGAAGTTTCCCAGCAGCACGATGGAGTTACCAGTTGGGACACTGTCCAGCGTCCGTCCTAGATCCTCCAAAAAGGGGGGGGACTCTGAACTATTGTTTGGTGCATACGCACAAATAACCATCAGAACCCGTTCCCTGATCCGAAGGCGCAGGGAAGCAACCCTTTCGCTCGACCGCGAGAACCCCAACGTTGAACTAGAGAGTCTGGGGGCAAGCAAAAAGCCCACCACCGCTCTCCGTCTCTCACCCTGAGCAACTCCAGCGTAGAAGAGTGTCCAACCCCCCTCAAGGACTTGGGTTCCTAAGCCGACATTATATGTAGAGGTGAGGCCGACCATATCTAGTCGGTAGTGCTCAACCTTCCCCACAAGCTCCAGCTCTTTTCCCGCCAGAGAGGTGACGTTCCATGTTCCAAAAGCCAATTTCCATAACCGAGGATCGGACCGCCAAGGCCCCCACCTTGGTCCGCCGCGCAATCCACACTGCACCGGACCCTTCATGCTCCTCCTGCGGGTGGTGGGTCCACTGGAGACGGGAGTATCCACATAGCTGGTTCGGGCTCGGCCCGGCCTGGCCTCATGGACGTAGGCCCGGCCACCAAGCGCTCGCCATCGAGCCCCAGCCCCAGCCCCAGGCCTGGCTCCAGGGTGGGGCCCCGGTAAACCTCCGGGCCGGGTACGCGGCTTCCCTTTTAGATGTTCCATGATGGGTCTTCTGAACCACCGCAGCATGATGCTGAAAAGTTAATTCATGCTTTTGTTACTTCCAGGCTGGACTATTGTAATTCTTTATTATCAGGGTGTCCAAACAACTCTTTAAGAAGCCTCCAGTTGATCCAAAATGCTGCAGCCAGAGTTCTGACAGGTATTGACAAAAGAGATCACATCTCCTGTAATGGCGTCACTTCATTGGCTGCCCGTTAAATTTAGAATAATTTTTAAAACCCTTCTTTTGACCTAAAGGGTCCTCAGAGGCCTCGCTCCATCCTACCTGGAGGAGCTAGTGATACCTTACCAGCCCAATAGACCGCTCCGCTCTCAGAATGCTGGTCTACTTGTGGTTCCCAGAGTTTCTAGGAGTAGAATGGGGGGCCGAGCATTTAGCTACCAGGCCCCCCTGCTATGGAACCAGCTCCCTGTCCAGGTACAGGAGGCTGACTCCATCGCTACTTTTAAGATCAGACTTAAAACCTACCTCTTTGAAAAAGCTTATTGTTACTAATTCTGTAGTTCCAGTTACTATCATAGACAGACAAATTATCATATTTAGGGGGTCGTCTAATCGTTAGGTCACATCTTAGCTATGCTGCTATAGGCCAAGGCTGCCGGGGTCCAGAAACATGATCACCTGACAGGCCTCTGTCACCCCACTGGGTCATGGTTTCCTCTCCTCTCCTCTCCTCTCCTCTCCTCTCCTCTCCTCTCCTCTCCTCTCCTCTCCTCTCCTCTTCTCATCAAGCAGACTAGTTATGCTGATTCCTGTGTAGTTTTTCTGCTTCTCCCCCCCCTCTATTTATTTACAGGTATCGCCGCCTTCGGAGCTGCATGATGACCTCCGGCCCCGCTGACCCGTTGTATAGTGTATTTTTGTGTGTGTTTCTGTGCTCTGTGCCTCCCCTCCCTCTCCCTCTCCTCTCCTCTCCTTTCCTCTCCTCTCCCTTTCCTTCTCCTCTCCCCCTCCCTCTCCTTCTCTTCTCCCTCTCCTCTCCCCTCCCCCTCCCTCTCCTTCTCCCCTCCCTCTCCCTCTCCTCTGCTTTCCTCTAGCCCTCCCCCTCCTTCTCCTTCTCCTCTCCTCTCCTCTCCTCTCCTCTCCTCTCCTCTCCTCTCCTCTCCTCTCCTCTCTCTTTACCCAGCCGGCCATCAGCAGGAGGGTCCTCCTACATGAGCCTGGTCCTGCTCAAGGTTTCTTCCTGTTAAAGGAGAGTATTTTCCTGCCACTGTTGCTTGTCTGGGGTTAGGTCCTGGGATTTTGGAAAGCGCCTTGAAACAATTTTGACTGTAAAAGATGCTATATAAATAAAGATTGATTTGATTCTTTGTCTGACCCTTCACCTAGGACCAATCTGCCTTGGGAGACCCTACCAGGGGCAAACTGCCCCGGAAAGCATAGCTCCCAGGCTCATTAGGGTACGCAAACTCCTCCACCACGATAAGGTGATGGTTCACGGAGGAGTATAGAGGGTTCTCATATGATCAAATTCAATAAAACATAAGAATAAGACAAAAACATGTTGCATTGGCCGGGAATCGAACCCGGGCCTCCCGCGTGGCAGGCGAGAATTCTACCACTGAACCACCAATGCATAAATAAAGCAAAAAAAATGAAATTTTTAAAGAAACTGAACTTAATACTTAACCAGACTTAACTTAATTCTCAACTATAAACGAGAACAAAAGCGTTCAAAATACTGGCGTCTCTTGGATAACTATGCTGCCATCTAGTGGTCAAATACAGGTATCTACACGCATAAATTAACACGCACTTCACGTGGTAATTAACGATATAAAGCTTGGACAGAAATCGTCACACACTTAACAGCTTAAATACGACCACAATAACGTCGTGTGACACTAAATAAAGGGTATAATCCTCAGAACAACCATCGTAATGCAACCACCCAATTAACAAGCAGAAACCCAACTACCAAACATAACAACATAAAGCAATAGCCACTAACCAAACTATAAATACGACACAGTCAGGAAAATGGCTTAAAATTCGTCTGTGATAAACAATACCGTCCGAACTTCATCTGGGCCGTCTCTTCAGGCGATGAAGACAACTGGCTCCGCTCTGACGCGTTCCCAATTAACGCTGACCAGTGTGGCGCGCTCAGCGCCCCTCACTGCGCATGCGCTCAGGCTGTGACCCTTGTTTTCCTTGCTGTGACCCTCGTATTGCTGCATTATTACCTCCATTACCCCTGTGCAAGCTGACAACTATTTATCAACCCTCTTTCCCAATAAAACACAAATTTCTGGCATAAAGAATAATAACTAACGCGGTATGCTTGTGCAGATTGTGGATTGAGAACAAAAATCCCATCGTTTCCTTTATTTAATAAGACGTCTACTGTAGCGTTATGAAGGCTTAAGTACTGCGGAAAACATGTACTACAGGTCAGAAAGCTCCCGTTCCGTCCGAGTGTGCCTTTTTTAAAGACCCTAACAGTTAATGTTGTGTTCATCCAACAGTTATTGTACACATCAGTGGATAAGGAGAGATGAGGAGAATCAACAGATCATAGTACACTGACGCTGGGGGTGTCATACCCCTATATGGACACACGGGGGCGCTGAAGTCCACGACATATGTCAACCTTGGGCATTTCGTTTCAGGCCCCGATTTACACACTACAAGTTCTGGGTCTGCGCAAGTATTTATGGACCGGAACAGTAAGACAACGACTGCATGTCATACGCACGACTTCTGTTTCAAGTCGGGCAGTACTTTTGTAAAACGACCCTTCTTGCTAATGTGAACATTGCTCGTTGAGCAGCGCTTGGAAGTAGTGGTCCTCCTAAATCAGTGTTTTTTCCTCTCCAGGTCCAGTCGATTGTGGAGAGGGTGATACTGTTCCTGCTCAGTCGGGTTGTGGACAGATCTTTGGATGAGAGCGTGTGTTTCTCCCTGCACCCCCGCACCAAAAGCTGCAGCCTGTTGTGGAGAGACGGTCACCGTCAAACACAAAGGTGTGATGGTGGGTGTGGGAGGGAAGCGGCAGTTTTACAGTCTTTCACAGAGAAGGTAAGCTCCAGCTACATGTATGGGGCAGACCGGTGCGTAGGGATGGGCGGGGCTTAAAATGTGTAATTGCTCTCACCGCCAATGCATTTAGGCTACTGTCCTGATTAGTTGGATCTGCAGAGTATGTACTGGAAGCCAATAAATAAAATTCCTGAACAACATTTAGGGCTTGTTGTTATTGATATGCTCCGTAAGGTATCCCAGAGAGGGCTGCTAAATAAAACACCTGATTATTGAATTCATGATTGAGCTCCCATTTTTCTTTTCAGGCAGCCTCTGTGACACCTGGAGTGGTCAGGGTACTTGCTGCCTGGGTTTGGACACGCCTGGTTCAAAGCCTGACATAAAAGGCACAACATCAAAGACTAAAACTCTAGTCCTAAACATAAATCCCTATATACTAAAACTATCTACTTGTGTTAGTGAAACAGCATAACATAACAGATATAACAGAACAGAATAACAGAACAGAAGCTGCTAAAGTGATCTACATTTTAAACATAAAAGTAAGAACAGGAAGACCAATGGAGAAGATACAGAAGCAGAACAAAGAGCTGCGGAGGTCAGTGACGGAGCTTCAACATGAAGTCAGGCAGCTAAAAGAACAGCTGGCTGAGAAGGACGAGCAGTTGAGCCGGACCACCAAAAGGCGCCAGATAAGAGCAGTGGCTCATGTGGACGCCCTGACCCAGCTGAACCAGGCAAGGGCTGATCTCAAAGTGAGCCAAGAGAAGTGCTCTGATCTGGAGGAGAAGTTGCAGAAAGGACCCAACGACAGCCACCAGAGTCCGGAGCACGGAGACCACGTCAGAGGACAAAAGACTGAGACAGTGGAGACGAGTAACATAGAGCTCTCCAAGAAAGAAGAGGCTCTGAAACTGCAATTCTTAGAAAAAGAGCAGCAGATGCAGGCGTGGATGAGGCCGAGGCTCATTAGCATGCAGGAAGAATTCCAGAGGAAGCTCTTGGAGGAGAGAGAGAAGGACCAGCGTGAGATGAGTGAGAGAGAGGAGAGGCTGAGACAGCAGCTTGAGAGAGGGATGAGGGAAGAGAGGGACGACTGCTTGAAGAAGCAGCTGTCCACGTTGATTGAGTCCTGGCAGACCGAAGCTCAGCAGTGGAGAAACCACCAGTCAGAGCTGCAGGAGAAACTCCAGGAACAAGAGAGCCTGCACAAACAGCAAGAGGAGGAGAGAAAGCAGGAAACTGAACGCTTCCAAGAGCAACTCCAGCAGCTTTGGGTAAGCAGCTGCAGATTTGTCCTGTCACTCCTGGTTTTGGAAGTTTAAAAGTGTGGATGTGAAAACTAAAACCAATTCCTCCTTTCAACAGAACTACATTGAAAAGAAGGAGAAGAAGAAGAAGAAGAAGAAAGGAGTCTGGAGCAGGATTCTAAAATTTTGGAAAGCGTGAACTCCAACACCTTTCCTTGCTTCCTTTTGAACTGGTCACAGCTCCCTCCACCCGTTTCCCTCCTGCCCTCAGTAGTTTTCCACTCTACCTGTCAGCCACTCCCACCTCATCAGGCCAACTCCACTCACCTGTCGGCTCCGCTGCAGCTCATCCCAGACCCGCCTGTCTTCATCCTGCCTGCCTCGCCTGTTCCCCAGTAAACCTGCCTGCTTCCTGTCTCCGACCACGCACTCTGCCTCCGTGGCTCCAGCTATAATCTGCTTCCCCGGCTTCGACTCCTCTGCCTGGCCTCGACTCGTCTGCCGCTCGCCCCTCACGGTACCTCTGCCTTGCCGCCCGGCTCTGGACCCTCCCCTCGGCCCTTCCACCAAGAGTAAACCCATTCCCTTCCCCTAATCCTAAACCCAGAGACTCCTTCAGGCCACTGGTCTGAAGAAGACTGTTTCCTGAAATCACGGGGCTTCATAAATGCAGAAGTTGTCCTGGAAAAAATGTTCTATGTATCTAATGGTTTTTAATTTTTGGGGATTTTTTATGCTGAAGTAATTCACAACATAATTGTGGGATCCTAAAATGAGTTTTTTTCCATTAATCAAAGAATTCAATAATTTCAGACTGCTCAAATGATTTGCATCCTTATTTAAAAATGTAAAAAATGCAAACACTCTTTGAATCCAGCAGAAGATGTAGGTGTTCACACCCCCATGTGTATCTGCTTTCATTTATTTTACGCAATCTGTCATTTTTGCCATTTTCTGTTATAATTAAAATATATTGATATTTTATTGTGCTAGCCATTTTACCATTCAATCAGTGCATCCTTTTTAAATGTTGAATAGGTGTAATAAAATTAAGTTAGAGCAACCGAGTGGGACCACAGACGCTTCAACAAGACAGGAAAGTCAGAAAGAGCTTTCAGTTGATGTGTCGTAGGCACATTGGGGGTAGATTTCTGATTACTTAATTGCTGACATAATTATTCAACTAAAAGACTAAATACAATTGGAGAAAAACAAAACTAGCATTCCCACTAGCGCTGCTGTTACATTGGCTGGTTCTACAGAAAACTGTCTTTGATCTGCTCTGATGATGAACGGTTCTTAGGCAGCTTCTCCAGCCATCGAGGGTTGTCAGCAAACCAGGTCTTTCGACAGGCCTTGCAGCAGATTCACGAGAAAAAGATAAAATACTGCCCACTGTGCCAATAAATACTTGAGGTCTTCCCACACCTGCAGAAACCACCAGAGGATGAGGACATCTTTGGAGACATGGCAGATTCAACAAGACAGAAAGTCAGAAAGTGCTTTCAGTTGATGTGTCGTCGGCACATTGGGGGTAGATTTCTGATGACTTAATTGCTGACATAATTATTCAACTAAAAGATTAAATACAACTGGAGAAAAACAACAAAACTAGACTGGATTTTAGTTTTTGGGGATTTTTTTTATGCTGAAGTCATTCACAATATAATTGTGGGATCAAAATGAGTTTTTCTATTAATATAGTAATTCAATAATTTCAGACTGCTCAAATGATTTGCATCCTTATTTTAAAATGTAAAAAATGCAAACACTCTTTGAATCCAGCAGAAGATGTAGGTGTTCATGTAACAGGGCCGTTGTGTTATAATGCGTTATAAAGCGTTTATAATTACACAAAATATGGTCTGTTACATGCTCAGCTGTCAGAAATATACAGTAGCATTTCCGGTCTTTAGTGGCGGGTTTGGGAGCTCCGGCCCGCATTTCTTCTTCTGTGGTGCCCCTATAAAAGTGATGGCGATCCCTCCGCCTCCCCCCTTTGGCACATCACTCTCATGGGAGAGGTGCGTGTCTCATTTTCCATTACGTCAGTTCAGATTAGTTACGTTTGGTTCTGTGTTCATCCGCTTACGTATTCTGATTGATTGTTTAATGTGTTTATTTATTCATGTTAGAAATACAATAGAAACATACCAGCACATAAACATGATGTTTAGACAGTGTTGACCGCTAGCTTACCCGCTATGACGAGTCGCGCTAATGTTCGTCTTCCCGCCTTATCTGTCTAGGAACTGGAGCGGGCTGTTAACTGTCGACCAACGTTATTATTTGTTGCTGCCAGGTATGTGACTAGTTGTCTGCCCTTTTTTCACATTACTCTCATGGGAGAGGAACTGGAGCGGGCTGTTAACTGTCGACCAACGTTATTATTTGTTGCTGCCAGGTATGTGACTAGCTGTCTGCCCTTTTTTCACATTACTCTCATGGGAGAGGAACTGGAGCGGGCTGTTAACTGTCGACCAACGTTATTATTTGTTGCTGCCAGAATAAAGAGAATCCTGGACACGAGAGTCTCATTAAAACACAACGCAGAGTTCCACCAGTTACACTTGGTGCCGTTCGACCCGTCCGGACTCCGGCTGCTCCCGATCGGCTGCTCTCGCTGGGTACCGTCGCGGGATTCTCCGTGAGGCTGCGCCGCTGTGCCCTGGTCGGTCCGTATGGAGTAAACTACTGTTTTGGATCGTCAGAGGGGCATCTTTCTTTTTTTTCTTCTTCTGATTATTACACTGATTACACGTATGTTCATGTTATCCATTTTGGGGCTTATGGCAAAGTAATTGGGTGTCCCTTAGCATTTTCATCCAGTCATTTATTTTCACACTGTTCCTTTTGGTGATATAAACCCCCCATTTGTGTCCTGTATGATGTCTGAGCTACATTAGATGGGCCGTGGTGGCACTTTTAGTTTGGGGAGGGGTCAGTCATGTTTTACATTTGGGGGGTTGAGGCCAGTAGCCCCCTGTAACTTTGACTGTACTGGTGACCAGTTAAACATGAACCCACCGTTAGTCCCTGCTGCTAGCTCAACTCCTGTTGATGTCCAGTCTCCACCTACTCAAGTCATTACAACAGAGGCTCCTAGCACTATGATTACAGGTTTAGCACAACAAATTGGTGAGAATATTACTGCTAACCTCCATGCTATGCACCAGCCTACACCCTCCCAGTTACATCCCACACATAGCCAGCCTTCCAGCCATGTTGATACATCCCAGCTGAAGGTGGTTGTCCAGTCTGATACCAAAGCACCTCCCTATTACAAGGGTGACCCGACAGATGTGTTCTCTGTTCAAGAATGGGTGGACATGATGAGATGCTATCTGTCCCAGCAGAGCTATGACACACCTGATGGAAAGTTTAACCTTTTACTGTCTAGACTAAGTGGCAAAGCCAGGGATGTGGTAAAAATGTCACGACGCTGCCGCCAAGACTTGTGTGGTGATGAGTTGATTGTTCGAAGTCCTGAAGCGCAATTTCGGCGAGCTGCCGTGTTCCAACCTGCCAATGAGGGACTTCTACAACACAGTGCCAAGAGTGGGTGAGGATGCTATGGATTATTGGATCGCCTAAACAAGTCCTTTGATGCAGCTGATGAGTGCCTTCGCAGGCGAGGCAGACAGGTGGAAGACCCGAGTGTGGAAGTTGTCATGATGTTCATTTCTCATTGTCCTGATCCCACCCTTGCCTTGTCATTCCAACTCAAGCCTCTTGAAGATTGGACTGTGGCTGAGGTGCAGAGTCGCTTAGACAGTCACGTTGGTAGGGTCAGAAGGGTGGTCGTTCATTCTCAACACGCTATGAGTGTAGCTGACATTTGCATATAACTGTACTGTCCATGAAACCACAGGGTTTGCAACATTCTATTTAATGTTTGGGAGGGTCCCCAGGCTGCCAGTTGACCTCATGTTGAAGAGTGTTCTCCAGGACGACACTGTTTGTGTCTATGCCACTTACGTCAAGACTCTGGTGGATGACCTGATCTGGGCCATGCTCCAAGCTCAGCGTAGTAGCACCAAGGAGCAGAAACATCAGTCACATCAGTATAACAAGAGAGCAAAAGGCCTGCCTCTGTCTGTTGGGGATCAGGTAGTTGTGGCGAATAAAGGTGCCGGGGAAAAACGGAAGCTTGCTGACAAATGGGAGCCGGTTGTCTACACGGTGGTGGCCTCAAAACCTGCCCTGCACATCTACCGAATCAGAGATACGGATGGGAATGAGCGTGTGGTACACCGCAACCTCCTCCTTGAGGTGGACTTCTTACCACTGGATGTGGCTTTGGATGGTGCAGCTGAACCTGTGGACTCTCTGGCTGGTGTTGCTTCTGGACCTGATCTGCATGAAGCTAAGATGGGCCCCTCTTTGGCTGGGTCCGGCACTTCTTCCAGTATCTCTGAATGCACATCAGCGTGGGTCCAGCAACTGCCCCCGCCTGTGTCGGAATGTGATGCTGAAGGTGGATTTCCTGATGTCAGTGTTCCTCAGCATTCCCTCACGGAGTCCACCGTCCCCTCCCCTGCTGTCCCTATAGAGTCACTTAGGGATAACCAACGTACTCCACGATTTGGCGGGGTCATTAGGCCAGTTTCTCGCCTGATCGAATCTATGACTCAGGTTACCTCACTTTTTGGTACCTGTTCCATCTCCTGTCATGATTGTGTAGTTTTCTGTTGTAAACTGTACTTTCATTGCATTTGGGTGACTGCCGTTTATGGCTGTTTTGTTTGTTTGTTTTGCAACTGTCCTTTGTATTGTTGGTATGATGTGCACTGCCATGCCTTAAACCCCAGCCACCTGTGGTTGGGCAGCCATATTTTCCCCTTGAGACCTAAAAGGCATCTCTACTGTATCTATGGAGTTTTCAACAATGTTGTTCTGACTTTGAACTCTTTGAAGAGGCAGCCGTCGAGCTGATTGTGTGATTGTGGCTGATCTTGTATTTGGGTGTTGGGAGGGTTTCGGTGTTTTGTTTTGTTTTTTTTGCTCTTTTGGTTTTGTGATTTTGTGTTTTTTAGCACAATCGTGTAGAAATAATAGAATGTCCAGTTCGGAGCTCAGGATCAGTATAATTTATTCCCTTTATCTTCTAAAGAAGAACTTAGTCTTTTGTTCCTTTTCACTGAGGAGTTGCTGCAAAGACAAAGGTCATTTATCAGATTAAAAAATGTGACATCTGTCAGAAGTCAGAACCACAGAAGAAGGTGGAGGCAGCTCACCTGCAGCTGGACGATTCTCTCGGTCAGGAGTTGGATCTCCTTCCTGTTGGAGGTCTCCTTTTCCTGCGAGATCTCTTCATGGTTCCTCTGGGTCTCAGGCCAGATCACTTCTTTCTCCAAACTCTGTGTCAGGTCTGACATTATCTGTTTGGTTTGGTTGAAATTTTCACAGACCTCCCTCTGGAATCCCTCCTCTTGATTCTTGGTGTCTCTGCTCCTGATCAGCCAGCTTCTTGCAACATTGTTCTTCAAGACTGGCACATTTTTGTTCTTCCTGCTTTAGTGCAGCCTGCGTGCTGCTCAGCAGGGCCAAGGTGTCCACGTGAGCCTCAGCGAAAGTTTAGAATCCTGCTCCAGACCCCGTTCCTCTTCTTCTTCTCCTTCTTTTCAATGTAGTGCTGTTGAAAGGAGGAATTGGTTTTAGTTTTCACATCCAAACTTTTAAACCTCCAAAACCAGGAGTGACGGGACAAATCTGCGGCTGCTTACCCAAAGCTGCTGGAGTTGCTCTTGGAAGCGCTCAGTTTCCTGCTTTCTCTCCTCCTCTTGCTGTTTGTGCAGGCTCTCTTGTTCCTGGAGTTTCTCCTCCAGCTCTGACTGGTGGTTTCTCCACTGCTGAGCTTCGGTCTGCCAGGACTCAATCAACGTGGACAGCTGCTTCTTCAAGCAGTCGTCCCTCTCTTCCCTCATCCCTCTCTCAAGCTGCTGTCTCAGCCTCTCCTCTCTCTCACTCATCTCACGCTGGTCCTTCTCTCTCTCCTCCAAGAGCTTCCTCTGGAATTCTTCCTGCATGCTAATGAGCCTCGGCCTCATCCACGCCTCCATCTGCTGCTCTTTTTCGAAGAATTGCAGTTTCAGAGCCTCTTCTTTCTTGGAGAGCTCTATGTTACTCGTCTCCACTTTCTCAGTCTTTTGTCCTCTGACGTGGTCTCCGTGCTCCGGACTCTGGTGGCTGTCGTTGGGTCCTTTCTGCAACTTCTCCTCCAGATCAGAGCACTTCTCTTGGCTGACTGTGAGATCAGCCCTGGCCTGGTTCAGCTGGGTCAGGGCGTCCACATGAGCCACTGTTCTTATCTGGCGCCTTTTGATGGTCCGGCTCAACTGCTCGTCCTTCTCAGCCAGCTGTTCTTTTAGCTGCCTGACTTCATGTTGAAGCTCCGTCACTGACCTCCGCAGCTCTTTGTTCTGCTTCTGTATCTTCTCCAGTGGCCTTCCTGTTCTTACTTTTATGTTTAAAATGTAGATCACTTTAGCAGCTTCTGTTCTGTTATTCTGTTATGTTATGCTGTTTCACTAACACAAGTAGATAGTTTTAGTATATAGGGATTTATGTTTAGGAGTAGAGTTGTTCTTCAAGCCTGGCACATCTTTGTTCTTCCTGCTTTAGCCCAGCCTGCGTGCTGCTCAGCAGGGCCAAAGTGTCCACGTGAGCCTCAGCGAGCCTTTTCCTTTCAGGCTCGACCCTGCAGATCTGCTGATCTTTTCCTACCAGACGTTCCTTCAGGTGCCTGAACTCTTGCTGCCAGCTCTCTTCTCCTCTCCATTCTTCTCTTCTTGAAACAATTTTGATTGTTGTCCTTTGATTGTTTGAACGGTTCTCCTCCCGCTCCTGCTGCAGCTTCCAATGCTCCGGCTCCTTCTTGGACATGGGCCTCAGCCTGTCTTCATTCTTCCAGCTCTGTCCTCTCGATTTTCTCACGTCATCCAGAGCTCTGGAAAACAACTGAGTGAAGAAGCACAATGACAATTTACAACAAATGCACTCTTGTTTTCAATCCCCTGAATTCAATGTCGTCTGTACTTCAATGGGATATAAAGGGAGATGCTCCAATGCATGTTTGGATTTGATTGACTTATATTTTGAGATGATTCTTGCAAACTGGTTCAAACTTGAGAGTAGCTGAGATCTGTCAGGTCAGAACATTACTCCACACTCCCATCCTCTGGCTCCTCTGGCTCCTCCCATAGCACCTCATTCTCACTGCCGTCCAGGGCATTTGAGATGCAACATTTTTTAAACCCGTGGATGATGCTCTTTGGGGAAACTGCATCCCATGCGTGGAGGATCCACTCACAGAGCAAACGTACCGGAGGCTTCTGAATCTTTCCTGTCGGTGTGAGTGCGTGATCACCAGGCAGGAGCCACTCTGTGTATTTCTTTCGCAGATTGTCTTTGAATGGTTTGTTGACCACAACATCCAACACCTGCAGCTGACTTGTCATTCCCCCCCGGAATGATCACTAAGTCGCCGTTCATCGCCTTCACTTGTTTTTTGACTGGATCAGACAAGTGTCCACAAAATGCATCCAAAATCCGCATGTTCCTCTTTTTTCTGAGTCCCCCACGCCGTCTGCCCCACACAACCTTGAGCCAGTCCACTACAAGCTCGGTCTCCATCCAGCCCTTTTCCTGGGCACGTACAATAATGCCAGCTGGCATCGCCTCCTTAGGTACTGTCTTACATTTTAAAACCACATACGGAGGGAGTTTGGTTCCATCTGCAAGGCAGGCTAACATGACGGTAACGCGGCTCTTCTCATTTCCAGTGGATTTTATAATAACAGATTTCTCACCTTTCTCGTGTACAGTGACAGGTGTTGGCATGTCAAAAAACACAGGTGTCTGATCAGCATTGCCAATCTGATCCAGTGGGTGAGAGTGCTTTTTCCTTAAGTTGATCACATAGCGCTGAAACGACAACAGCTTCTCTCCAAAGTCAGAGGGCAGGCGCTGGGCTAGACTTGTTCTGCGTCGCAGCGTTAGTCCGTTACGCCGCATCATTCTTTTACACCAGCCGAGGCTTGCTTTGAAGTCCGCGCGGGTATGTTTAGCTCTTTGGCTATTTCGAAGGCCTTGAGCTGAATGACAGCTCTGCTGATGGGCATCCCGTCCTTTCGTTTCTCGTCCACGTACGCGCACACCCTCCCGTCGAGCTCTTGGAAGTGGACCTCCCTCACAGACCTCCCTCTGGAATCCCTCCTCTTGATTCTTGATCTCTATCTGGTGTCTCTGCTCCTGATCAGCCAGCTTCTTGCAGCATTGTTCTTCAAGACTGGCACATTTTTGTTCTTCCTGCTTTAGCGTGAGCCTCAGCAAGCCTTTTCCTTTCACGCTCAACCCTGCAGATCTGCTGATCTTTTACTACCATAAGTTCCTTCAGGTGCCTGAGCTCTTGCTGCCAGCTCTCTTCTGATCGCTGCATTTTTTTAAGCTTTGCGTCAGCCTCTTCAAGCCTTCCCTTCATGTCAGAGAAGGACAACGCCAGATCACTGTTATGTTCCTGTAAATCATCATCTAAATCACATTTTTGATCTTCCTGCTTTAGTGCAGCCTGCGTGCTGCTCAGCAGGGCCAAGGTGTCCGTATGAGCCTCAGCAAAATTTTAGAATCCTACTCCAGACCCAGTTCTTCTTCTTCTCCTTCTTTACAATGTAGTTCTGTTGAAAGGAGGAATTGGTTTTAGTTTTCACATCCACACTTTTAAACCTCCAAAACCAGGAGTGACGGGACAAACAAATCTGCGGCTGCTTACCCAAAGCTGCTGGAGTTGCTCTTGGAAGCGCTCAGTTTCCTGCTTTCTCTCCTCCTCTTGCTGTTTGCGCAGGCTCTCTTGTTCCTGGAGTTTCTCCTCCAGCTCTGACTGGTGTTTTCTCCACCGCTGAGCTTCGGTCTGCCAGGACTCAATCAACGTGGACAGCTGCTTCTTCAAGCAGTCGTCCCTCTCTTCCCTCATCCCTCTCTCAAGCTGCTGTCTCAGCCTCTCCTCTCTCTCACGCATCTCACGCTGGTCCTTCTCTCTCTCCTCCAGGAGCTTCCTCTGGAATTCTTCCTGCATGCTAATGAGCCTCGGCCTCATCCACGCCTGCATCTGCTGCTCTTTTTCTAAGAATTGCAGTTTCAGAGCCTCTTCTTTCTTGGAGAGCTCTATGTTACTCGTCTCCACTTTCTCAGTCTGTTGTCCTCTGACGTGGTCTCCGTGCTCCGGACTCTGGTGGCTGTCGTTGGGTCCTTTCTGCAACTTCTCCTCCAGATCAGAGCACTTCTCTTGGCTCACTGTGAGATCAGCCCTTGCCTGGTTCAGCTGGGTCAGGGCGTCCACATGAGCCACTGCTCTTATCTGGCGCCTTTTGATGGTCCGGCTCAACTGCTCGTCCTTCTCAGCCAGCTGTTCTTTTAGCTGCCTGACTTCATGTTGAAGCTCCGTCACTGACCTCAGCAGCTCTTTGTTCTGCTTCTGTATCTTCTCCATTGGTCTTCCTGTTCTTACTTTTATGTTTAAAATGTAGATCACTTTAGCAGCTTCTGTTATGTTATTCTGTTCTGTTATGCTGTTTCACTAGCATAAGTAGATAGTTTTAGTATATGGGGATTTATGTTTAGGACTAGAGTTGTTCTTCAAGCCTGGCACATCTTTGTTCTTCCTGCTTTAGCCCAGCCTGCGTGCTGCTCAGCAGGGCCAAAGTGTCCATGCGAGCCTCAGCAAGCCTTTTCCTTTCAGGCTCGACCCTGCAGATCTGATCTTTTCCTACCAGACGTTCCTTCAGGTGCCTGAACTCTTGCTGCCAGCTCTCCTCTCCTCTCTTCTTCTCTTCTTGAAACAATTTTGACTGACATCTGTCAGAAGTCTGTATGTTTTGTGATGTGAAAAATAACAACCTTTATACACCATTTTTAAAGCAAACAAGTGTTTTTTAGCACAATAATGTAAATATAATAGAATGTCCAGGTTGGAGCTCAGGATCAGAATAATTTAGTCCATTTATCTTTTAAAGAAGAACTTCATTAGATTGAACTTCGACTTTTGTTTCTTCTTTTGTTCCTTTTCACTGAGGAGTTGCTGCAAAGACAAAGATCATTTATCAGATTCAAGAATGTGACATCTGTCAGAAGTCAGAGAATCACAGAAGGAGGTGGAGGCAGCTCACCTGCAGCTGGACGATTCTCTCGGTCAGGAGTTGGATCTCCTTCCGGTTGGAGGTCTACTTTTCCCCTGAGATCTCTTCATGGTTCCAGAGCATCTCCTCCAGCTTCCTCTGGGTCTCAGTCCAGATCACTTCACACAGTGGGAGGTCTGACGCCATCTGTTTGGTCTTGGTGATGTTTTCACAGACCTCCCTCTGGAATCCCTCCTCTTGATTCTTGATCTCTATCTGGTGTCTCTGCTCCTGATCAGCCAGCTTCTTGCAGCATTGTTCTTCAAGCCTGGCACATCTTTGTTCTTCCTGCTTTAGCCCAGCCTGCGTGCTGCTCAGCAGGGCCAAGGTGTCCACGTGAGCCTCAGCGAGCCTTTTCCTTTCAGGCTCGACCCTGCAGATCTGCTGATCTTTTCCTACCAGACGTTCCTTCAGGTGCCTGAGCTCTTGCTGCCAGCTCTCTTCTCCTCTCCATTCTTCTCTTCTTGAAACAATTTTGATTGTTGTCCTTTGAGTGTTTGAACGGTTCTCCTCCCGCTCCTGCTGCGGCTTCCAATGCTCCAGCTCCTTCTTGGACATGGGCCTCAGCCTGTCTTCATTCTTCCAGCTCTGTCCTCTCGATTTCCTCACGTCATCCAGAGCTCTGGAAAACAACTGAGTGAAGAAGCACAATGACAATTTACAACAAATGCACTCTTGTTTTCAATCCCCTGAATTCAATGGGATATAAAGGGAGATGCTCCAATGCATGTTTGGATTTGATTGACTTATATTTTGAGATGATTCTTGTGGAGATGCTAAGTATTAAGTAAATTAAATATATTATAGCAACGGACACGTACGCTATTGCTTTCAAAATGTCACTGAGTGTCAGTTTAAATTAAAACACAAATACAACTACTGTAATAATCAACAGTCAGTGACGTAATCAAATAATTGGGAACAAGCCAGGGTGGTGTTTGAGTGAATCCTGATTGAAGCGTGTTACCTTGCTGACTCCTCGATGTGCTGTTGACATATGGTGGATTATAAGGTTTCCAACTGCTGTAATAATATAACGTTTCCAACTGCTGTAATAATATAACGTTTCCAACTGGTGTAACAATATAACGTTTCCAACTGGTGTAACAATATAACGTTTCCAACTGATGTAATAATATAACGTTTCCAACTGATGTAATAATATAACGTTTCCAACTGCTGTAATAACATAACGTTTCCAACTGGTGTAACAATATAACGTTTCCAACTGGTGTAACAATATAACGTTTCCAACTGGTGTAACAATATAACGTTTCCAACTGATGTAACAATATAACGTTTCCAACTGATGTAATAATATAACGTTTCCAACTGATGTAATAATATAACGTTTCCAACTGGTGTAACAATATAACATTTCCAACTGGTGTAACAATATAACGTTTCCAACTGGTGTAACAATATCACGTTTCCAACTGGTGTAATAATATAACGTTTCCAACTGGTGTAACAATATAACGTTTCCAACTGGTGTAACATTATAACGTTTCCAACTGGTGTAACAATATAACGTTTCCAACTGGTGTAACATTATAACGTTTCCAACTGGTGTAACATTATAACGTTTCCAACTGGTGTAACATTATAACGTTTCCAACTGCTGTAACAATATAACGTTTCCAACTGCTGTAATAATATAACGTTTCCAACTGCTGTAATAATATAACATTTCCAACTGGTGTAATAATATCACGTTTCCAACTGGTGTAATAATATAACGTTTCCAACTGGTGTAACAATATAACGTTTCCAACTGGTGTAATAATATCACGTTTCCAACTGGTGTAATAATATCACGTTTCCAACTGGTGTAACATTATAACGTTTCCAACTGGTGTAATAATATCACGTTTCCAACTGGTGTAACAATATAACGTTTCCAACTGGTGTAATAATATCACGTTTCCAACTGGTGTAATAATATCACGTTTCCAACTGGTGTAACATTATAACGTTTCCAACTGGTGTAACAATATAACGTTTCCAACTGGTGTAATAATATCACGTTTCCAACTGGTGTAATAATATAACGTTTCCAACTGGTGTAACATTATAACGTTTCCAACTGGTGTAACAATATAACATTTCCAACTGCTGTAACATTATAACATTTCCAACTGGTGTAATAATATCACGTTTCCAACTGGTGTAATAATATAACGTTTCCAACTGGTGTAATAATATAACATTTCCAACTGGTGTAATAATATCACGTTTCCAACTGGTGTAATAATATAACGTTTCCAACTGGTGTAACAATATAACGTTTCCAACTGGTGTAACAATATAACGTTTCCAACTGGTGTAATAATAAAACGTTTCCAACTGCTGTAATAATATCATGTTTCCAACTGCTGTAATAATATCATGTTTCCAACTGCTGTAATAATATCACGTTTCCAACTGCTGTAATAATATAACATTTCCAACTGGTGTAACAATATAACATTTCCAACTGGTGTAACAATATAACGTTTTCAACTGGTGTAACAATATAACGTTTCCAACTGGTGTAACATTATAACGTTTCCAACTGGTGTAACAATATAACATTTCCAACTGCTGTAACAATATAACGTTTCCAACTGCTGTAATAATATAACGTTTCCAACTGCTGTAACAATATAACGTTTCCAACTGCTGTAACAATATAACGTTTCCAACTGCTGTAATAATATAACGTTTCCAACTGCTGTAATAATATAACATTTCCAACTGGTGTAATAATATCACGTTTCCAACTGGTGTAATAATATAACGTTTCCAACTGGTGTAACAATATAACGTTTCCAACTGGTGTAACATTATAACGTTTCCAACTGGTGTAACAATATAACATTTCCAACTGGTGTAACATTATAACGTTTCCAACTGGTGTAACATTATAACGTTTCCAACTGGTGTAACAATATAACATTTCCAACTGCTGTAACAATATAACGTTTCCAACTGCTGTAATAATATAACGTTTCCAACTGCTGTAATAATATAACATTTCCAACTGGTGTAATAATATCACGTTTCCAACTGGTGTAATAATATAACGTTTCCAACTGGTGTAACAATATAACGTTTCCAACTGGTGTAACATTATAACGTTTCCAACTGGTGTAACAATATAACATTTCCAACTGCTGTAACATTATAACATTTCCAACTGGTGTAATAATATCACGTTTCCAACTGGTGTAATAATATAACATTTCCAACTGGTGTAATAATATCACGTTTCCAACTGGTGTAATAATATAACGTTTCCAACTGGTGTAACAATATAACGTTTCCAACTGGTGTAACATTATAACGTTTCCAACTGGTGTAACAATATAACATTTCCAACTGCTGTAACAATATAACGTTTCCAACTGCTGTAATAATATAACGTTTCCAACTGCTGTAATAATATAACATTTCCAACTGGTGTAATAATAAAACGTTTCCAACTGCTGTAATAATATCATGTTTCCAACTGCTGTAATAATATCATGTTTCCAACTGCTGTAATAATATCACGTTTCCAACTGCTGTAACAATATAACGTTTCCAACTGGTGTAATAATATAACATTTCCAACTGGTGTAACAATATAACATTTCCAACTGCTGTAACAATATAACGTTTCCAACTGGTGTAATAATATAACGTTTCCAACTGGTGTAATAATAATATTATGTTTCCAACTGGTGTAATAATAATATAACGTTTCCAACTGGTGTAATAATATAAACGTTTCCAACTGGTATAATGGTCTAACACGGGTGGGGAACCCCCGGCCTCCGGGCCGTATACGGCCCACGAGACCATTTCTACCGGCCCGCAACGCAATAAGATTTTTATATTTTATATGTGCACTTATACAGTGGGACCGTTCGCTAAACTCCGCGAGCTGCGAGTAGCAGCGGTAGCGTATTTTTGCCTTCCGTATCCTGAAATTTCTTTCGTAACAAGAGGAAATATTTTCCCGTTTTCTGAGATAAAACAGACGGTTATGTTATGTCCGAGTCAAGGTCAGAGTCAGTGAACACAGCATGTGATGTACGTAGTGGGCTGGACTGATTGACACGGACGAAAAATGCATAGCGAAACACGCTAAACTCAGGACAGATGAGTTTGGATAAAATTAACGCTCTTCGTCGGTGTTTGGAGGCTCAACAAGCAGCTTTCACACAACCATGTACCGACAGAGAGAATATTACGCGTGCAAGTTTTGTGGTGAGTGAATTAATAGCCACGAAGCTGAAACCTCACGCCGAAGGAGAGTTCGTGAACGTGCCTCGTAGCCGCCGCTGAGGCGCTCGCGCCGGACAAAGTAAAACTGTTTCAAAGTGTGAAACTTTTTCGTGAATAACTATTGAACTAAGACATATATTGTTATGATTCCAGTGGCTAACAGTATGTTTTATGGTCAAGGAATCTAAATATGTAGTCAAAGTATATGTGGGACTAATATTTATGGTGGAAATCACAATATGCCAGGAATTGTTGCGCTTGGCGGAGGTCTGCGCTCTCCCGAGTGCTTTCTATTTGTTATTATTATTGTCTTTATCTTTCTTTCTTTTCATTTATTTTCTTGATTATCTTGTTGTATTGCAGTTTTTGTGAGTAGAGGCCTCGAACAGGCCCTTACGGGTCTCTTGCCTCAACTCTGCACCTCTTTTTTTTTATTGTTTTGTATGATCATGTAAACATATTTTACTTGTTTGTCATTTTATTCTATTTTTTTGGTGATTTTATATGCATGTGTGCTAAATAAATAAGTTTCCATGTTGCTAATGCACAGATTGGTGCAGTATAGCAGAATTATGGCATTAGAGCATAATTGTTCCCTACAGTAAGATGAAAAACATGACTCCCTTTAAACCATTTTTAGACAGAAATAAAAAAAAACCTGCAAAAAAAAAATGTTGTCTACTATCACTTAAATATGAAATCTAGAATTCAAATTGTGGTTTGATATGAATGATCCAGCGACACCATCAGATAAACATTCAAATGTGCATGAAATGATGAGGGCGGCCTACTTCACTTCTGAGTGCTCCCCTCATGGACTTGTCATTATTGGGAAACGCTATTAAGAGACTTAAAAAAACAGCTCATAAAAGAGCCCTGATGTGTTAACACACATGAAGAAAGCACATTTTTTCTAAATACGTGCATCACTGACAACAGAAGTCCAGCCAGGAGCTTCTCATATCTCAAAAGCCTGTTCCTTCATAGAACACTAGCAGATAGCAGGTGCTACGTTACCGTCATTGCTAACATAAGTGATGAATTCACAGCAACATCAACAATGACCACAGGAAGAATGATAAAGGCGATATCAGGCATTTGGTTTATCACTGGTTGTGGCCACTATGAGCAATTTGAATCAAACTTTTATTCTGCCTCTACTTAACAAAGATTTTGGAGAAGTGTTTAAAAGATTTTGTTCCAAACGTCCAGTTTTCAGATTTTCAGGGGACTGAAACTTTATTTCTAACAGATTGAGATGAGAAAATGTGCAGAGAAAATTACATCTTTAGTCTAGAACAGGGGTCGGCAACCCAAAATGTTGGAAGAGCCATATTGGACCATAAAAACAAGATACAAATCTGCCTGGAGCCGCAAAAAATTAAAAGCCTTATATAGGGCTTATAATAAAGGCAACACATGCTGTAAGTGTCTATATTAGCCATTTTAGCTTACTATCAATATGAGAAGTAGGCTACAAATACATAATGAGCGTTCATAATGAAATGTTTATTTTCCCTGCAGCATCCTGCAGAGAATGACGCTCCACGTGGCCACTCTGCTGTACGATGGCGCTTTAAGTTTAACTTCCATTATAATAAGATGTTGAAATTAAATATTTATTATACACAGCATGTATACAGCATTGGAAAACATATAGAATAGAATATTTGTCACGTTTTTCCTCCTACAGAAATTATATTAAAACAATTTCCATTTTCATATTTTTGAAAAAGCTCCATGGAGCCACTAGGGCGGCGCCAAAGAGCCGGTAGTGGCTCCAGAGCCGCGGGTTGCCGAGCCCTGGTCTAGAAGTTGTCAATACTCATCTGCACAACTCATGAATATTATCTGGTGCGGGCTAAATTCCTGATGGGAAGCAACCAGAAGAATCTTCCGAGGTTTGAATCTTTGAAGAGTGTAAAACAGTTCGCTAGAGGGAAAAGCCCGGCTGGATCTGTGATCTATGAATTATTAATTGTCAGAAACCAGATGAGAACGCAAATGCGACACACGAGTCTGGCTGAACACCGCTTTATTGTCAGAAACAGACAACAGACAGAGTTTACAAAGGAGCAGGCAAGGTCGGAACCAGGCAGAAGGCAGACAGGAATACGCTGGAAAGTCATCGGGAACAAATAACGATCTGGCAGAGAGCAGGTGTGTCTCCGGGGATTAAGAAGAGTGCTCGTTAGAGTCCTGATGCACAACAGGTGTGCGGGGCGAGGCGGCTCACGGGCATGATTGCCACAACTGTGACACAAAATTGATTTTCTTTCTAAAATTTGATTATGCGACTTTTAATCAGGTGTGCTCTGTAGTCCAGAAATTACGGTATCTGGTCATGTACATTTTTAAAGTTTTGTGTAAGGTTTTTTTCAGCTGTTTGTTGAACACATTCTGCGGGGTCCTGCTCCTCACCGTGTACAGTCAACATTTATTTCCTGTTTTTTTATGTTTTGTTTTTTTTAATGAATTGTTTTTTCTTCCTGTCTTTGTAAAACAGGCCAGTTATAAATCAGGAGCACTCCAATATTTTCAACGAGCTCTGGAGGTCCCGTACGTGTGTCACTAGCAACTATTTTAATCAGCTCATCTGCACTTTTTCTGTCATTTTAAAACTAATTTCTGTCAACAGGGTTCACCAAACTCCTGGATAACTATGAGAGGTCCACAGGCGTGGCCGAAGTGGTCACAGCAGTGGAGCGGACGGAGGTTAATCTCTTCCTGGATGCAGTTTGAGAGACAGAAGTCATGAAGGTACATGTTGCAGCAAGGTGCACCTAGCAGAATAACACCTTAATAGCTGTATAATTCCTGTATATCACTAGCATTTTGTTTCCTATATTATTTGTCTGGATTCAAGTCTCAGATCTTACTTAAGTGATTCTTATTTGTCTATTTTCTACACATTTGGATGAGGCATGACGACAATCATACCCAGCAAACCTGTGACCCTGTCAACACTGGAAATCCTGACAGTAAGCGAAATATATACGTATATATGCTGTATATATGTATGTGTGCGTCTATTTATTGTAAATGTGTTGAAACATGAGATTTTTATTCAGTCATTCATTGTCTTACTGTCTGTGTCATAGAAAGAACAAATTCTGACAAGAGCTGAGGATCCCTTGAAGTACTGGGTGGCACGAAAGACTTTATATCCTACGCTGTGGAAACTTGCATGCAAGTATCTGTGCATCCCAGCATCATCTGTTCCCTGAGAAAGATATTTTCCAAAGCTGGGGAGCTGGTCAGCCAGAAGAGGAGCAGACTGAAGCCTGCAACAGCAGGAAAAATGATATTTCCTCAATTAAAACCTGTGAAAAGGAAATAACTTGTCTGCTTCTGTGAATAATTATTCCAAATCAAACATACAAGCCCCCAAATGACAAACCATTATCTTTAAAGGTTTTCCTGAACAACACTTTTGACACACACACAAAACAATGTTTTTGAATTCAAACACCATGATCATTGCAAAGTAGGAAGGATCTTTAATCCTGTTAGGGACTTTTAGTACAGTTTTTAAATAAATCTCAGTGTTCAATAAACCCTTAACCAACATTGAACCCTTAATATAGTTTGCATTTATTCTTTGGGTTAATCTTGAATGTGTTTTAGAGTAAGGGGAGAGCATCTGCATATTTGATTGTAAATACGATATAATCATTATTTGGTATGAATGAACCAAACACCTGGATGACCACACAATGAACTTTTATTGGTGTCATGGGATTGAAACTGCCGATGCTTCAGTCGTGCTCTTCAGAGGTTGCTATGGCTTCAGTTGCCCACCAGATGTCACCGTCACTGAAGTCTTGAAGCTTTGAATGTTGTTCGGCACAATTGTTAGTAGGAAAGCCTCGGCACTTCACGAGGCTTCACTTAAACACCACTACTTTCAGCTTGGATAAGGGCTCTGTGTACTTTTATTGAATTTAAAAGGGAAGAATTGTTAGCTTAACTTAGCCTGGATGGCAACAGAAGTCTAAGAATTGAATTCAATGTATAAACAAAAGATGCATGTGTCATCAAATGGCTTTTATTAGCTAAAATCCTCACACGCTGGGCTGCTGACAAGCTTCAGACGTGCTGCCTCTTTGCAGCCCAGTTCACAAAAACCCCACCGTTGGCCTGTTTCAGCTCCATAAACAAACATCTTTTCTCCAAAATGAATGTTCTGGAAGGACGTGTGTGAGCTCCAGGTAGTGTAAACGAGCGAGCCTCCGCCGGCCCACCTGCTCTGTCACCAAATAGATGAAGTGCAGTAACGCGGAGAGTGTAACAACAGTAATCACTTAATGAAGTTCATCAAAGCAGGAAAATAAAGGTCACTGACACCCCCGCTTGATGGGCCCAGGCTGGGCGGAGCGGTTTCCTGACTCTTCCCCGTTGGGCGAGCAAGGCACACCTGAGACCGGTCTGTTATTATCCACACCTGCCGTTCTCCATAAAATCCCGATCAACTCTTCACTCAACGGCGATTCGTTGTTCACCCCCTGTGTTTTTTCTTGTTTTCAGCCTCACTCTATCCTGAGCGTCTGCATTTGGGGTCTTGATTGGTTCATAACAGTTAAACTGTGATTCTCTTCTTAACGTTCTCTCTTGACCACTTCTGTGACTCATAGAAAAGTCCCAGGTTCGATTCCCAGCTCTGGATCATTTCTGCACTCTTTGGGCGTAGTGAAGTCTTTCGCCCACTGGCTGCAGCTTCTTCAGCTCCATGCCCGTCTTTATTGTACTTAAAGTCCACCAAGTCAAAACGTACATCATCTCAATCCTCATCCTCCTCCCAATTCTCCTTCACCTCCTCGGCAGGAACTCGTGCTCTGTTGACCCCGAAGTGATCTCCTTTCATTATATTCATCAACCATTGATTGGCCTTTTTCTGCTCTTCCACCTCTATAATGGTCTGCTTCAGCCTCTGCTTTATGTGCTGGGTAGAAACCTGATATTCCTTGAGGAGATTCTGGTACGCTATTCTCTGGTTTCTCTCCTTTTGGAGATACTCTTCCATCTGATCAATCTGAGCAGACAGAATGCTTTTCTCCTCTTGTAACTCTATAAGGTCCTGGCTCAACAGCAATTCCACCCTTTTCTTTATGATTCCACAGGGAAAGGCACACAGATATTGTGACTTTCGGAACATTTTTTGAGCAAACATGTTTTTTTATTATCTTACTTCAACTGCAACTATACGATTATATACTATATACTATACTTTGGGACTTTACAAGGTAAAGGGAGTGAGCCATTATCTTTTGCTTTGATGCCTAAAAGCCCAAGTTCAAAGGCAACCTTAGCGGTTTGATCAGTTAATCAGCTGATCAGTGACCACCAATGTTCCCTCTAAACTGCGCGCTTGCGCAATCGCGCACTGCTTGCACATACTCTGCGCACAAGATCTATGCAGCGCACAAAATAAAATTAAACAGAAACGTATTAATTAATATCTCATTTTAGAACTGATATAATCTAGTTAATTAGACCAGTAATATTGTTTTCTGTACCGTTTCGCAACGTAACTCAATGAGCGACAGGTGTCCAGGCAATGATACGATACAGTTCACTTACGCTACGCAGCCAATCAGCATTGGCAGCGTTTGCGTATGTGCCCCGCCTTTACTCGCCGTGCACGTTAGCTGGGTAACAACAGACGCAAATGCTAATCCCTTATCATGGCGAAACGAACGGGCAGAGACACATCCACTGATCAAGCCAAAGTAAAGAAGAAATGCGGTTCTTTTAAGATGGAATCCCTGTCGGAGTATGTGCAAATAGAAGAACAAGCGGTGAAACTCTTCCTAGGACTCTTCCTATGGTTAAAGCAGGACTCTCACATAGAACATAGTACACATCTCATGAACAACAAGATTTTTGTCTTTTTCATTTTATGTGCTGCTGTCATTTGATTCTTTTAATAAGCCATGCAACTTGCTATGATCCAAGGTTTTGAACAAGCGTGATATTGGTGCGTGGCCACAGCGTGCCCATCTGATGTTGCTCAGTGGTCCTCAGTGCTCAGGGAGCTTGTGTGTCTGCTCAGACACATGAAAAATTAGAGGGAACATTGGTGACCACTCCATCACCTACTACTATGTTATCCACTGCTAATACGACTCTGCAACCTGCTCAAAGGGTGCAGACAGTTCCGACGATTCCGCCACCTCCCAGAGTTATAGTGGAGGACGCCTTCAGTACAGAGTATTTGGGTAAAGGGGAGCTAATTGACTTCTCCGATACAATTCAACCCAGTGTGTCATATAATGTTACCTTGAGACAGAAACTAATGGCTGATCATTCAGCTGGTCAAGTCCGTGCCAAGTTAAAACATGATGCTAAATGGAGAGGGTTAGGATTTGATTCCTCCACCATGGATATTGCAGATCCGTGGGCAGGCAGAAACTTGTGGGTTCAGAAACTGACCCATTCAGTTAGAGTCAGCGAAAGGTCCTGGCATTTTAAAAGTCCCTTCACCGAGTACTTGACCTTCCATTTTAGAAACTAAGGCAGAACCATTACCAGTCTCAGTCTGTCAGTTTTCTTTGTTGTCATGGTTATCTTATCACCAGAAAGCTTCGACTGATAGATTCATGGCTTTATCCATTAACTTGTTTAAACCTAGGAGTCATTGCAGCTCTTATGGAAATTTGCCATACATTAACTTGTCAGATCAACACGAAAATCCAATGACGGCAGTACCTGACCCCCTGGAGGTGAAAACAAAGGAGAAAATTATTACATGTTTTTGTGCGAATGACACGTACAATGGGGATGGTGTGTTCCTCGGGGTGTCTAACTGTGTAGAATACCGTATGAAAGTACTCAATCCTGATACTACCAATCCTATCAAGCTGTATCCGGCTATGTTCCCTGGGCAAAAAGATGAACCCAGTCAGACTGTGTGAGCTATACATCGTCCTTTGCCTGCGGATGTGACTATTGGAACGTTTAAAGATATTTGGTGGGTGTGTGGCAATAAAGCTTATTTGTTTTTGCCTTATGCATGGACTGGATGTTGCTACATGGTGACATTGAAACTCCCATATGAGGTTTTTACACTCAGTACGACACCACCTTCAGGGGACACCAATTCTACCAGCAAATTTACCGCTGCTTTGAGCGCCAGGAGAAGAAGAGAACTTGCACAATTTCATAATCTTGAATCTTATCATTGGAGAATTGGTCGAGGAGAAAAATGGGGTATTGGTTTGCTTCCGTGGTATGGCGTTGTGTTTCTTCCCGAACATATTGACAATATTACCTACACCTTGCAGGGCTTTGCTAATGAAACTATAAGAGGCTTTGAACATCTCTCCAACACTCAGAGGAGCCACAGACTTATGTTGTTGAAACATGACATGGCTTTAGATTACATCTTGGCCAAAGGAGGAGGTTTGTGTGTCTCTGAATTTGACAGGAGATGCTTGTGATACGTTGATCCCGGACAATGGTGATAATATGACTAATGTAATCGACGCTTTGAAGAAAATAAGAGATGCATTCGGTCCTTCTGAAGGCACAGGAACATCTGCGACGGCGTGGCTTCAGGACAAATTTGGTCCAATGGGAGCTATGTTGATTCAGGTTCTCAGTGCAGTCGTAGTGTCACTGGGTGTGATGTTTTGTTTTTGCACTTTGTCATTAACCTGTGCCAAGGCGGTGATATTGCGTTGGACTGGTGTGGTGATGCCTAGCAACCAGATCCAGATGCAGCTCCTAAGCGATAAAGCTTCAGTTGATTCAGATGAGGAAGACATTTCCGACAACATGGTTGACAAATATCCAGTATAATCAGTCGAGATATATCCTTATGTTATCTTTTGTTTTTAATGGCGTTTATGTTTTCATTTTTCCGCCGTAGTACTGGTGGCCAGGGGGAAATGATCACATAATTTACTTAATCGTGATACATGTTCTGTTATGTGTATTGTATTCCTTTTAATGAAATCAATGTTTGGTTGCAAGAATACTGGCACCTCTCTCTGTTTCCAGGACATTAGTTGGGGATCTACTTTGGGGTGACAACTATGTTCGAATGGACTCAGAAATTCAAAATGAACTGTGAAAGATGCTGGAGGACCCTGAATGAAGATGTGAATCATTTGAAGATCCTTCATCAGGGACTATCAACTACAAATTCGAAAACCACTGTTTGGTGTGTTTAACATATATAACTGACATTTTGTGATAATAAAGTTATTTGGGGGATTCCATCAGTAGGCAGATGCTATGAGAACTCAGGTTTTTCCTTGTTTTGGTGGACAGGGAAATGGGTTCTTAGGCAGGGAAAGGTCCAGGGTAAGGTTCGATGGGTCGACCAGCCTGACCATGGACAATTTTTTGATTTTGTTTCTGAGTGTCTAGTATGTGTTTGCCAAACTCTCCCCTAATATAACCTTTCAAATTGGCTTGGAGTACCATAGGTGGTCGCCATAGACAGAGGGAGCGTGACAGAATTGTCCCGTCTAGAGTGTTTTGAAGGTTTTAACTGAAAGAGGTCTGTCAGATGGGTTTTTCGCTCTCACAGTCCACTAAATTTTTGCAAGCTAATCACACTTATTTAATCAATCTTTTGCTCATGTATGTCACAGTGTACTACTTTATTGGTCACCGCCATGTTCAATTAGACTGGATTGTCTTTTTATTTTTCGAGGCTCTGCGCAGTCTCGAAGGGGGGAAATATGTGGTATCTGAAGAATGTGTATCGATCCCCCGCAGGCCCTGACCTCTGTGTATCGATCCCCCGCAGGCCCTGACCTCTGTGTATCGATCCCCCGCAGGCCCTGACCTCTGTGTATCGATCCCCCGCAGGCCCTGACTCCTGGCCTCTGAAGATCTTAACTTCTTTTTCAGCCACCCTGGCACCATCTCAATCATGTTCCACATGTGTCCTGTCACCAGTGCTCTCATGTGCTTGTGATGGAACGCCTTGTTATTCCCCAAGGGATAATTGCTGTGAAGGAGTTCAGGGGTCCACAGGCTCCTGGGTTCTCGCTTAATGAGTTGGACTCCATACCATTTGGTTGGTTATATTGTGTCATGAGGTCATCAGAAAGGAATGTGTTTACTTGACCATATAAAGTAACCACTTTGGAGATCTTCACCATCGGGACCACGAAACCTCCCTCGGCAAGCTGCAGCGTCCGACTGATACCTGACTGTTCTCTCCCATAAACATCTCTTATAACCAAGTTGGTGTCTACGAAGATTCTTTTCCCATCAGCACATCTCAGCCGCCACCAGAAGAAATTTACAACAAAATTGGCGTCATAAACAGGATCAGTTGTGGCTGTCTTCTTCTCCATCTGCTTCCTCGGACCAACTCCCGCTCCAAGCCGGCAAGTAAAGTGAACATTTTTCACATATTGGGGTGCTGGTTCGTTCCATTAAGCTTTGGGGGGAGTAATTTAAACACACCGTAAAGATCATTAATGTGTGTGTATACTTTTGTGCTGATGTTGGGGAACACTTCTTTCAAAATCTTTAATTTGACCTTTTTTGTTTTGCGAAAGACTGAAGTAGTGGCTCTGGAGGAGAGACAGGCCATGAGATTTAATTGCACTGCTCATTTCAGCTAAAGTTCACTCAATAGTATAATAATAATAAGGGTAAAAATAATAATAATATAATAGTAGTTCACTCAATCCATGTCCCCCATGTAGTGAGTAGTGAACAGGGAACGAGTGTGTGGTTTCGGACACAGCGATTGTCTTACTGTCTGTGTCATATGGAAGAACAAATTCTGACAAGAGCTGAGGATCCCTTGAAGTACTGGGTGGCATGAAAGACTTTATATCCTACGCTGTGGAAACTTGCATGCAAGTATCTGTGCATCCCAGCATCATCTGTTCCCTGAGAAAGGATATTTTCCAAAGCTGGGGAGCTGGTCAGCCAGAAGAGGAGCAGACTGAAGCCTGCAACAGCAGGAAAAATGATATTTCTCTGTGAAGAGGAAATAACTTGTCTGCTTCTGTGAATAGTCATTCCAAATCAAACATGCAAGCCCCCGGATGACAAACCATTACCTTTAAAGGTTTTCCTGAAAAACACTTCACACACACAAAAACAATGTTTCTGAATTCAAACACCATGATCATTTGCAAAGTAGGAAGGATCTCTCATCCTGTTGGGGACTTTTAGTACAGTTTTTAAATAAATCTCAAAGTGTTAAATAAACCCCAAACCAACACTGAACCCTTAATATAGTTTGCATTTATTCTTTAGGTTAATCTTGAATGTGTTTTAGAGTAAGGGGAGAGCATCTGCATATTTGATTGTAAAGAGGACATAATCATTATTTGGTATGAATGAACAAAACACCTGGATGAGCACACAATGAACTTTATTGGTGTCATGGACTTGAAATAGTTCCAGTACTTCAGTCATGCTCTTCAGAGGTTGCTATGACTTCAGTTGTCCCACAGATGTCAGTAGGAGAGACTAACAATCAGTTCAGAACAGGAATCATGAAACAAACTTGCAGAGTTTCATGAGCCAGGCTGTACCACGGGGGTTAGACAATGAATTGGTGATGATTAGAAAGTGGACTGTTGCCTCACAGCAAGAAGGCCCCGGGTTCGATCCCCGGTTGGGACTGAGCCTGGGGACTTTCTGTGTGGAGTTTGCATGTTCTCCCTGTGCCTGCGTGGGTTCTCTCCGGGTACTCCGGCTTCCTCCCACAGTCCAAAGACATGCATGATTGGGGATTAGGCTAATTGGAAATTCTAAATTGCCCGTAGGTGAGAGTGTGAGAGAGAATGGTTGTGTGTCTATATGTGTTAGCCCTGCGATTGACTGGCGTCCAGTCCAGGGTGTACCCTGCCTCCGCCCATTGTGCTGGGATAGGCTCCAGCCCCCCCGCGACCCTCAGTGGAGGAACAAGCGGTAGAAAGTGAGTGAGTGAGTGAGAAAGTGGACCAGCCTTTTAAAGCAGGAGGCAGGTGTGAGTGATTAGCTGCAGATGAGCTCCAGGTGTGTTGATCGGCCAACAGGAGAGAACCTGGAAGCAGCCCTGCCCAGGCTGGAGGTAAACAGACAAGGGAACACAGACAACAAACAGAAGGAGAGGGAGAGAGGGAAACACTCGGGAACTCCTAACTCTCCACCAATGGGAGCCTCGAGGCGACCCACCCGGTGCGTCCGGATTGTCCCGATGGAAATGGTGACGAGTTCAGGATCCAGGATGGACAAGCGGACAACCAATAAAGGCAAATAAACACATTGGTGGCATTGTGATCAGTTAGAAACGTTATATTATTACACCAGTTGGAAACGTGATATTATTACAGCAGTTGGAAACGTTATATTATTACACCAGTTGGAAACGTTATATTGTTACACCAGTTGGAAACGTTATATTATTACAGCAGTTGGAAACGTTATATTATTACACCAGTTGGAAACGTTATATTGTTACACCAGTTGGAAACGTTATATTATTACACCAGTTGGAAACGTTATATTATTACACCAGTTGGAAACGTTATATTGTTACACCAGTTGGAAACGTTATATTGTTACACCAGTTGGAAACGTTATATTATTACAGCAGTTGGAAACGTTATATTATTACAGCAGTTGGAAACGTTATATTGTTACACCAGTTGGAAACGTTATATTATTACAGCAGTTGGAAACGTTATATTATTACAGCAGTTGGAAACGTTATATTGTTACACCAGTTGGAAACGTTATATTGTTACACCAGTTGGAAACGTTATATTGTTACACCAGTTGGAAACGTTATATTGTTACACCAGTTGGAAACGTTATATTATTACACCAGTTGGAAACGTTATATTGTTACACCAGTTGGAAACGTTATATTGTTACACCAGTTGGAAACGTTATATTATTACAGCAGTTGGAAACGTGATATTATTACACCAGTTGGAAACGTTATATTATTACAGCAGTTGGAAACCTTATAATCCACCATATGTCAACAGCACATCGAGGAGTCAGCAAGGTAACACGCTTCAATCAGGATTCACTCAAACACCACCCTGGCTTGTTCCCAATTATTTGATTACTGTTGATTATTACAGTAGTTGTATTTGTGTTTTAATTTAAACTGACACTCAGTGACATTTTGAAAGCAATAGCATACGTGTCCGTTGCTATAATATATTTAATTTACTTAATACTTAGCATCTCCACAAGAATCATCTCAAAATATAAGTCAATCAAATCCAAACATGCATTGGAGCATCTCCCTTTATATCCCATTGAATTCAGGGGATTGAAAACAAGAGTGCATTTGTTGTAAATTGTCATTGTGCTTCTTCACTCAGTTGTTTTCCAGAGCTCTGGATGACGTGAGGAAATTGAGAGGACAGAGCTGGAAGAATGAAGACAGGCTGAGGCCCATGTCCAAGAAGGAGCTGGAGCATTGGAAGCCGCAGCAGGAGCGGGAGGAGAACCGTTCAAACACTCAAAGGACAACAATCAAAATTGTTTCAAGAAGAGAAGAATGGAGAGGAGAAGAGAGCTGGCAGCAAGAGCTCAGGCACCTGAAGGAACGTCTGGTAGGAAAAGATCAGCAGATCTGCAGGGTCGAGCCTGAAAGGAAAAGGCTCGCTGAGGCTCACGTGGACACCTTGGCCCTGCTGAGCAGCACGCAGGCTGGGCTAAAGCAGGAAGAACAAAGATGTGCCAGGCTTGAAGAACAATGCTGCAAGAAGCTGGCTGATCAGGAGCAGAGACACCAGATAGAGATCAAGAATCAAGAGGAGGGATTCCAGAGGGAGGTCTGTGAAAACATCACCAAGACCAAACAGATGGCGTCAGACCTCCCACTGTGTGAAGCGATCTGGACTGAGACCCAGAGGAAGCTGGAGGAGATGCTCTGGAACCATGAAGAGATCTCAGGGGAAAAGGAGACCTCCAACAGGAAGGAGATCCAACTCCTGACCGAGAGAATCGTCCAGCTGCAGGTGAGCTGCCTCCACCTCCTTCTGTGATTCTCTGACTTCTGACAGATGTCACATTCTTGAATCTGATAAATGATCTTTGTCTTTGCAGCAACTCCTCAGTGAAAAGGAACAAAAGAAGAAACAAAAGTCGAAGTTCAATCTAATGAAGTTCTTCTTTAAAAGATAAATGGACTAAATTATTCTGATCCTGAGCTCCAACCTGGACATTCTATTATATCCACATTATTGTGCTAAAAAACACTTGTTTGCTTTAAAAATGGTGTATAAAGGTTGTTATTTTTCACATCACAAAACATACAGACTTCTGACAGATGTCAATCAAAATTGTTTCAAGAAGATAAGAGGAGAGGAGAGGAGAGCTGGCAGCAAGAGCTCAGGCACCTGAAGGAACGTCTGGTAGGAAAAGATCAGCAGATCTGCAGGGTCGAGCCTGAAAGGAAAAGGCTCGCTGAGGCTCACGTGGACACTTTGGCCCTGCTGAGCAGCACGCAGGCTGGGCTAAAGCAGGAAGAACAAAGATGTGCCAGGCTTGAAGAACAACTCTAGTCCTAAACATAAATCCCTATATACTAAAACTATCTACTTGTGTTAGTGAAACAGCATAACAGAACAGAATAACAGAACAGAAGCTGCTAAAGTGATCTACATTTTAAACATAAAAGTAAGAACAGGAAGGCCAATGGAGAAGATACAGAAGCAGAACAAAGAGCTGCGGAGGTCAGTGACGGAGCTTCAACATGAAGTCAGGCAGCTAAAAGAACAGCTGGCTGAGAAGGACGAGCAGTTGAGCCGGACCATCAAAAGGCGCCAGATAAGAGCAGTGGCTCATGTGGACGCCCTGACCCAGCTGAACCAGGCAAGGGCTGATCTCAAAGTGAGCCAAGAGAAGTGCTCTGATCTGGAGGAGAAGTTGCAGAAAGGACCCAACGACAGCCACCAGAGTCCGGAGCACGGAGACCACGTCAGAGGACAAAAGACTGAGAAAGTGGAGACGAGTAACATAGAGCTCTCCAAGAAAGAAGAGGCTCTGAAACTGCAATTCTTAGAAAAAGAGCAGCAGATGCAGGCGTGGATGAGGCCGAGGCTCATTAGCATGCAGGAAGAATTCCAGAGGAAGCTCTTGGAGGAGAGAGAGAAGGACCAGCGTGAGATGAGTGAGAGAGAGGAGAGACTGAGACAGCAGCTTGAGAGAGGGATGAGGGAAGAGAGGGACGACTGCTTGAAGAAGCAGCTGTCCACGTTGATTGAGTCCTGGCAGACCGAAGCTCAGCGGTGGAGAAACCACCAGTCAGAGCTGCAGGAGAAACTCCAGGAACAAGAGAGCCTGCACAAACAGCAAGAGGAGGAGAGAAAGCAGGAAACTGAGCGCTTCCCAGAGCAACTCCAGCAGCTTTGGGTAAGCAGCCGCAGATTTGTTTGTCCCGTCACTCCTGGTTTTGGAGGTTTAAAAGTTTGGATGTGAAAACTAAAACCAATTCCTCCTTTCAACAGCACTACATTGAAAAGAAGGAGAAGAAGAAGAGGAACGGGGTCTGGAGCAGGATTCTAAACTTTCGCTGAGGCTCACGTGGACACCTTGGCCCTGCTGAGCAGCACGCAGGCTGCGCTAAAGCAGGAAGAACAAAAATGTGCCAGTCTTGAAGAACAATGTTGCAAGAAGCTGGCTGATCAGGAGCAGAGACACCAAGAATCAAGAGGAGGGATTCCAGAGGGAGGTCTGTGAAAAATTCAACCAAACCAAACAGATAATGTCAGACCTGACACAGAGTTTGGAGAAAGAAGTGATCTGGCCTGAGACCCAGAGGAACCATGAAGAGATCTCGCAGGAAAAGGAGACCTCCAACAGGAAGAAGATCCAACTCCTGACCGAGAGAATCGTCCAGCTGCAGGTGAGCTGCCTCCACCTTCTTCTGTGGTTCTGACTTCTGACAGATGTCACATTTTTTAATCTGATAAATGATCTTTGTCTTTGCAGCAACTCCTCAGTGAAAAGGAACAAAAGACTAAGTTCTTCTTTAGAAGATAAAGGGAATAAATTATACTGATCCTGAGCTCCGAACTGGACATTCTATTATTTCTACACGATTGTGCTAAAAAACACAAAATCACAAAACCAAAAGAGCAAAAAAAAACCAAACAAAACACCGAAACCCTCCCAACACCCAAATACAAGATCAGCCACAATCACACAATCAGCTCGACGGCTGCCTCTTCAAAGAGTTCAGAGTCAGAACAACATTGTTGAAAACTCCATAGATACAGTAGAGATGCCTTTTAGGTCTCAAGGGGAAAATATGGCTGCCCAACCACAGGTGGCTGGGGTTTAAGGCATGGCAGTGCACATCATACCAACAATACAAAGGACAGTTGCAAAACAAACAAACAAAACAGCCATAAACGGCAGTCACCCAAATGCAATGAAAGTACAGTTTACAACAGAAAACTACACAATCATGACAGGAGATGGAACAGGTACCAAAAAGTGAGGTAACCTGAGTCATAGATTCGATCAGGCGAGAAACTGGCCTAATGACCCCGCCAAATCGTGGAGTACGTTGGTTATCCCTAAGTGACTCTATAGGGACAGCAGGGGAGGGGACGGTGGACTCCGTGAGGGAATGCTGAGGAACACTGACATCAGGAAATCCACCTTCAGCATCACATTCCGACACAGGCGGGGGCAGTTGCTGGACCCACGCTGATGTGCATTCAGAGATACTGGAAGAAGTGCCGGACCCAGCCAAAGAGGGGCCCATCTTAGCTTCATGCAGATCAGGTCCAGAAGCAACACCAGCCAGAGAGTCCACAGGTTCAGCTGCACCATCCAAAGCCACATCCAGTGGTAAGAAGTCCACCTCAAGGAGGAGGTTGCGGTGTACCACACGCTCATTCCCATCCGTATCTCTGATTCGGTAGATGTGCAGGGCAGGTTTTGAGGCCACCACCGTGTAGACAACCGGCTCCCATTTGTCAGCAAGCTTCCGTTTTTCCCCGGCACCTTTATTCGCCACAACTACCTGATCCCCAACAGACAGAGGCAGGCCTTTTGCTCTCTTGTTATACTGATGTGACTGATGTTTCTGCTCCTTGGTGCTACTACGCTGAGCTTGGAGCATGGCCCAGATCAGGTCATCCACCAGAGTCTTGACGTAAGTGGCATAGACACAAACAGTGTCGTCCTGGAGAACACTCTTCAACATGAGGTCAACTGGCAGCCTGGGGACCCTCCCAAACATTAAATAGAATGTTGCAAACCCTGTGGTTTCATGGACAGTACAGTTATATGCAAATGTCAGCTACACTCATAGCGTGTTGAGAATGAACGACCGCCCTTCTGACCCTACCAACGTGACTTTCTAAGCGACTCTGCACCTCAGCCACAGTCCAATCTTCAAGAGGCTTGAGTTGGAATGACAAGGCAAGGGTGGGATCAGGACAATGAGAAATGAACATCATGACAACTTCCACACTCGGGTCTTCCACCTGTCTGCCTCGCCTGCGAAGGCACTCATCAGCTGCATCAAAGGACTTGTTTAGGTGATCCAATAATCCATAGCATCCTCACCCACTCTTGGCACTGTGTTGTAGAAGTCCCTCATTGGCAGGTTGGAACACGGCAGCTCGCCGAAATTGCGCTTCAGGACTTCGAACAATCAACTCATCACCACACAAGTCTTGGCGGCAGCGTCGTGACATTTTTACCACATCCCTGGCTTTGCCACTTAGTCTAGACAGTAAAAGGTTAAACTTTCCATCAGGTGTGTCATAGCTCTGCTGGGACAGATAGCATCTCATCATGTCCACCCATTCTTGAACAGACAACACATCTGTCGAGTCAGACTGGACAACCACCTTCAGCTGGGATGTATCAACATGGCTGGAAGGCTGGCTATGTGTGGGATGTAACTGGGAGGGTGTAGGTTGGTGCATAGCATGGAGGTTAGCAGTAATATTCTCACCAATTTGTTGTGCTAAACCTGTAATCATAGTGCTAAGAGCCTCTGTTGTAATGACTTGAGTAGGTGGAGACTGGACATCAACAGGAGTTGAGCTAGCAGCAGGGACTAACGGTGGGTTCATGTTTAACTGGTCACCAGTACAGTCAAAGTTACAGGGGGCTACTGGCCTCAACCCCCCAAATGTAAAACATGACTGACCCCTCCCCAAACTAAAAGTGCCACCACGGCCCATCTAATGTAGCTCAGACATCATACAGGACACAAATGGGGGGTTTATATCACCAAAAGGAACAGTGTGAAAATAAATGACTGGATGAAAATGCTAAGGCACACCCAATTACTTTGCCATAAGCCCCAAAATGGATAACATGAACATACGTGTAATAATCAGAAGAAGAAGAAAAAAAAGGAAGATGCCCCTCTGACGATCCAAAACAGTAGTTTACTCCATACGGACCGACCAGGGCACAGCGGCGCAGCCTCACGGAGAATCCCGCGACGGTACCCAGCGAGAGCAGCCGATCGGGAGCAGCCGGAGTCCGGACGGGTCGAACGGCACCAAGTGTAACTGGTGGAACTCTGCGTTGTGTTTTAATGAGACTCTCGTGTCCAGGATTCTCTTTATTCTGGCAGCAACAAATGATAACGTTGGTCGACAGTTAACAGCCCGCTCCAGTTCCTCTCCCATGAGAGTAATGTGAAAAAAGGGCAGACAACTAGTCACATACCTGGCAGCAACAAATAATAACGTTGGTCGACAGTTAACAGCCCGCTCCAGTTCCTCTCCCATGAGAGTAATGTGAAAAAAGGGCAGACAACTAGTCACATACCTGGCAGCAACAAATAATAACGTTGGTCGACAGTTAACAGCCCGCTCCAGTTCCTAAAGACAGACAAGGCGGGAAGACGAGCATTAGCGCGACTCGTCATAGCGGGTAAGCTAGCGGTCAACACTGTCTAAACATCATGTTTATGTGCTGGTATGTTTCTATTGTATTTCTAACATGAATAAACAAACTTATTAAACAATCAATTAGAATACATAAATGGATGAACACAGAACCAAACGTAACTAATCTGAACTGATGTGATGGAAAATGAGACACCTACCTCTCCCATGAGAGTGATGTGCCAAAGGGGGGAGGCGGAGGGATCGCCATCACTTTTATAGGGGCACCACAGAAGAAGAAATGCGGGCCGGAGCTCCCAAATCCGCCACTAAAGACCGGAAATGCTGTATTTCTGACAGCTGAGCATGTAACAGACCATATTTTGTGTAATTAAATGCTTTATAACGCATTATAACACAAAGGCCCTGTTACATGAACACCTACATCTTCTGCTGGATTCAAAGAGTGTTTGCATTTTTTACATTTTAAAATAAGGATGCAAATCATTTGAGCAGTCTGAAATTATTGAATTCTTTGATTAATGGAAATAAACTCATTTTAGGATCCCACAATTATGTTGTGAATTACTTCAGCATAAAAAAATCCCCAAAAACTAAAATCCAGTCTAGTTTTGTTGTTTTTCTCCAGTTGTATTTAATCTTTTAGTTGAATAATTATGTCAGCAATTAAGTCATCAGAAATCTACCCCCAATGTGCCTACGACACATCAACGGAAAGCTCTTTCTGACTTTCTGTCTTGTTGAAGCATCTGTGGTCCCACTCAGTTGCTCTAACTTAATTTTATTACACCTATTCAACATTTTAAAAAAGCTCAGTGTGTCCTATTTATGTGGTAATTGTTTATTTTGCTGGAGATGGACTTAAAAGGATGCACTGATTGAATGGTAAAATGGCTAGCACAATAAAATATCAATGTATTTTAATTACAGTATAACAGAAAATGGCAAAAATGACAGATTGCGTAATTAAATGCTTTATAACGCATTATAACACAAAGGCCCTGTTACATGAACACCTACATCTTCTGCTGGATTCAAAGAGTGTTTGCATTTTTTACATTTTTAAATAAGGATGCAAATCATTTGAGCAGTCTGAAATTATTGAATTCTTTGATTAATGGAAAAAAACTCATTTTAGGATCCCACAATTATGTTGTGAATTACTTCAGCATAAAAAATCCCCAAAAACTAAAAACCATTAGATACATAGAACATTTTTTCCAGGACAACTTCTGCATTTATGAAGCCCCGTGATTTCAGGAAACAGTCTTCTTCAGACCAGTGGCCCAAAAGAAGTCTCTGGGTTTAGGTTTAAGGGAAGGGAATGGGTTTACTCTTGGTGGAACGGCCGAGGGGAGGGGTCCAGAGCCGGGCGGCAAGGCAGAGGTACCGTGAGGGGCGAGCGGCAGACGAGTCGAGGCCAGGCAGAGGAGTCGAAGCCGGGGAAGCAGATTATAGCTGGAGCCACGGAGGCAGAGTGCGTGGTCGGAGACAGAAAGCAGGCAGGTTTACTGGGGAACAGGCGAGGCAGGCAGGATGAAGACAGGCAGGTCTGGGATGAGCTGCAGCGGAGCCGACAGGTGAGTGGAGTTGGCCTGATGAGGTGGGAGTGGCTGACAGGTAGAGTGGAAAACTACTGAGGGCAGGAGGGAAACGGGTGGAGGGAGCTGTGACCAGTTCAAAAGGAAGCAAGGAAAGGTGTTGGAGTTCACGCTTTCCAAAATTTTAGAATCCTGCTCCAGACCCCTTTCTTCTTCTTCTTCTTCTCCTTCTTTACAATGTAGTTCTGTTGAAAGGAGGAATTGGTTTTAGTTTTCACATCCACACATTTAAACCTCCAAAACCAGGAGTGACGGGACAAATCTGCGGCTGCTTACCCAAAGCTGCTGGAGTTGCTCTTGGAAGCGCTCAGTTTCCTGCTTTCTCTCCTCCTCTTGCTGTTTGCGCAGGGTCTCTTGTTCCTGGAGTTTCTCCTGCAGCTCTGACTGGTGGTTTCTCCACTGCTGAGCTTCGGTCTGCCAGGACTCAATCAACGTGGACAGCTGCTTCTTCAAGCAGTCGTCCCTCTCTTCCCTCATCCCTCTCTCAAGCTGCTGTCTCAGCCTCTCCTCTCTCTCACGCATCTCACGCTGGTCCTTCTCTCTCTCCTCCAAGAGCTTCCTCTGGAATTCTTCCTGCATGCTAATGAGCCTCTGCCTCATCCACGCCTCCATCTGCTGCTCTTTTTCTAAGAATTGCAGTTTCAGAGCCTCTTCTTTCTTGGAGAGCTCTATGTTACTCGTCTCCACTTTCTCAGTCTGTTGTCCTCTGCCGTGGTCTCCGTGCTCCGGACTCTGGTGGCTGTCGTTGGGTCCTTTCTGCAACTTCTCCTCCAGATCAGAGCACTTCTCTTGGCTCACTGTGAGATCAGCCCTTGCCTGGTTCAGCTGGGTCAGGGCGTCCACATGAGCCACTGCTCTTATCTGGCGCCTTTTGATGGTCCGGCTCAACTGCTCGTCCTTCTCAGCCAGCTGTTCTTTTAGCTGCCTGACTTCATGTTGAAGCTCCGTCACTGACCTCCGCAGCTCTTTGTTCTGCTTCTGTATCTTCTCCATTGGCCTTCCTGTTCTTACTTTTATGTTTAAAATGTAGATCACTTTAGCAGCTTCTGTTCTGTTATTCTGTTATGTTATGCTGTTTCACTAACACAAGTAGATAGTTTTAGTATATAGGGATTTATGTTTAGGACTAGAGTTTTAGTCTTTGATGTTGTGCCTTTTATGTCAGGCTTTGAACCAGGCGTGTCCAAACCCAGGCAGCAAGTACCCTGACCACTCCAGGTGTCACAGAGGCTGCCTGAAAAGAAAAACGGGAGCTCAATCATGAATTCAATAATCAGGTGTTTTATTTAGCAGCCCTCTCTGGGATACGGAGCATATCAATAACAACAAGCCCTAAATGTTGTTCAGGAATTTTATTTATTGGCTTCCAGTACATACTCTGCAGGTCCAACTAATCAGGACAGTAGCCTAAATGCATTGGCGGTGACAGCAATTACACATTTTAAGCCCCGCCCATCCCTACGCACTGGTCTGCCCCATACATGTAGCTGGAGCTTACCTTCTCTGTGAAAGACTGTAAAACTGCCGCTTCCCTCCCACACCCACCATCACACCTTTGTGTTTGACGGTGACCGTCTCTCCACAACAGGCTGCAGCTTTCGGTGCGGGGGTGCAGGGAGAAACACACGCTCTCATCCAAAGATCTGTCCACAACCCGACTGAGCAGGAACAGTATCACCCTCTCCACAATCGACTGGACCTGAAGAGGAAAAACACTGATTTAGGAGGACCAACTGTTCCCACAAGTCATATATTTACCAAAAAAGACTAAAGCTAATATAGACACTTACAGCATGTGTTGCCTTCATTATAAGGCATTTCAGTTTTTGCGGCTCCAGAGGGATTTGTTATTGTTTTCTTGGTCCAATATGGCTCTTTCAACAGTTTGCGTTGCCGACCCCTGGTCTACGGGATACATGGTGATCTCGCCTGTGTACAGGTCACTTTCTTACACCTGTACATGTAATCAATAACCTGAAAAAAATGATTTTAATAATCCCATGACAGGACTGGATGGAGAATCCCTACAGTGCATTATGTCTCATATTTGGAAAGCTACTAATATTAGTTGGGTTAAAGTCAATTACGCAAGATGACGTAACCGTCACGTTAAATGCACTAGTAATAATAAATCCTTCGTGAGAACTGATTCAAATTTAATAAAAACAAAAGGATATACAGTATGACAAAGGTACTGTTGCTTTTTGAGACCATGATTTTGAAAATTATTCGGAACAAGATTTCGCTGAACCGAAACTTGGTTACTTCCAAGCGCTGCTCAACGAGCAATGTTCACATTAGCAAGAAGGGTCGTTTTACAAAAGTACTGCCCGACTTGAAACAGAAGTCGTGCGTATAACATGCAGTCGTTGTCTTACTGTTCCGGTCCATAAATACTTGCGCAGACCCAGAACTTGCAGTGTGTAAATCGGGGCCTGAAACGAAATGCCCAAGGTTGACATATGTCGTGGACTTCAGCGCCCCCGTGTGTCCATAGAGGGGTATGACACCCCCAGCGTCAGTGTACTATGATCTGTTGATTCTCCTAATCTCTCCTAATCCACTGATGTGTACAATAACTGTTGGATGAACACAACATTAACTGTTAGGGTCTTAAAAAAAAAGGCACACTCGGACGGAACTCTCAAAATATCATCAAAGCCAAACGGGAGCTTTCTGAGCTGTAGTACATGTTTTCCGCAGTACTTAAGCCTTCATAACGCTACAGTAGACGTCTTATTAAATAAAGGAAACGATGGGAATTTTGTTCTCAATCCACAATCTACACAAGCATACAGCGTTAGTTATTATTCTTTATGCCAGAAATTTGTTTTTATTGGGAAAGAGGGATGATAAATAGTTGTCAGCTTGCACAGGGGTAATGGAGGTAATAATGCAGCAATACCAGGGTCACAGCAAGGAAAACAAGGGTCACAGCCTGAGCGCATGCGCAGTGAGGGGCGCTGAGCGCGCCACACTGGTCAGCGTTAATTGGGAGCGCGTCAGAGCGGAGCCAGTTGTCTTCATCGCCTGAAGAGACGGCCCAGATGAAGTTCGGACGGTATTGTTTATCACAGACGAATTTTAAGCCATTTTCCTGACTGTGTCATATTTATAGTTTGGTTAGTGGCTATTGCTTTATGTTGTTATGTTTGGTAGTTGGGTTTCTGCTTGTTAATTAGGTGGTTGCATTGCGATGGTTGTTCTGAGGATTATACCCTTTATTTAGTGTCACACGACGTTATTGTGGTCGTATTTAAGATGTTAAGTGTGTGACAATTTCTGTCCAAGCTTTATATCGTTAATTACCGCGTGAAGTGCGTGTTAATTTATGCGTGTAGATACCTGTATTTGACCACTAGATGGCAGCATAGTTATTCAAAAGACGCCATTATTCGGAACGCTTTTGTTCTCGTTTATAGTTTAGAATTAAGTCTGGTTAAGTATTAAGTTAAGTTTCTTTAAAAACTTCATTTTTTTGCACCTGTTTATGCATTGGTGGTTCAGTGGTAGAATTCTCGCCTGCCACGCGGGAGGCCCGGGTTCGATTCCCGGCCAATGCAAATTGTTTTTATCTTATTCTTATGTTTTATTGAATTTGATCATATGAGAACCCTCTGGGCTTCGATCTGATTGTTTGGTTCTCCGTTACAACTATTCTCGACTGGCCCCCGCGTGGTAGAGAGAGAGAGAGAGAGTTTTAGCTAAACGGCCCTAAACCGTTTCCCATTCATTTTCAATGGTAGTGCTAAACCACTACGGACGCAATATATTTCCGGCCGCTATCATCCTGTGGCGCTGTTCTGCCGTTTCTATGAAGAGCGGCTCCTCTCCGGAAAGTTCATTCTTTAGTAAACTTCGCTGAAGGTAAGTTTGGGCTTGATTTCCTTCTAAATTAATGAGGAAACTTTTCGTAATTGTGCATAGGCTGTGGTCAATTTTGTCCTAAATTAGCAAGGAACATGTTATAATTGGCCCTAAATTATAATGTACTGTATTTGTCATGCTACAATATACTCATATCTTGTCAAGCTAGTTTTTCCTATTGTATTACGGTCATATCTCGTCGCCAACTTTGTCGACATTTTATTCCACCCTCGGTGACTGCCAAAGACAAATTACACACACACACACACACACACACAGAGCTTTACACATGGTACCACACTTTATCTTTTACTGGCCTAAGATTCCTTTGATCACATTTATCAGGTGTGATTTGAAAAATGGGTGGAACTGTTTTATGAGTGTCTAATAAAAATGAGAAAATTAATAGACATTTTTCCTTTATGTCAGCTCAACATGCAGAAGCAAGTCGCCTTTTTTCCTGGGAAACTTCAGGTCGTGTTCCTCAAGGGGCCTCTTGGGTTTCTCCTCCAGGAGCCATCTGATGAAGCCAAACAGGTGAGTTCCACTCCTCAGGACAAGTCTGGGGCCATGAGGGAGGACCTCGTACGGCAGAACGCTTTGGCCGTCATCCGACAAAGAGGGGGGGGGGTCCCTCAGATAAGATGGAGGTGGTGGGAGACTATGTCCTGCAGTTTGGTAAATACAGGGAGTGCAGAATTATTAGGCAAATGAGTACTTTGACCACATCATCCTCTTTATGCACGTTGTCTTACTCCAAGCTGTATAGGCTCGAAAGCCCACTACCAATTAAGCATATCAGGTGATGTGCATCTCTGTAATGAGAAGGGGTGTGGTCTAATGAAATCAACACCCTATATCAGGTGTGCATAATTGTTAGGCAACTTCTTTTCCTTTGGCAAAATGGGTCAGAAGAGGGACTTGACAAGCTCCGAAAAGTCAAAAATAGTGAGATATCTTGCAGAGGGATGCAGCACTCTTAAAATTGCCACGCTTCTGAAGTGTGATCATCGAACAATTAAGCGTTTCATTCAAAATAGTCAGCAGGGTCGCAAGAAGCGTGTGGAAAAACCAAGGCGCAAAATAACTGCCCATGAACTGAGAAGAGTCAAGCATGCAGCCAAGATGCCACTTGCCACCAGTTTTGCCATATTTCAGAGCTGCAACATCACTGGAGTGCCCAAAAGCACAAGGTGAGCAATACTCAGAGACATGGCCAAGGTAAGAAAGGCTAAAAAACGACCACCACTGAACAAGACACAAGCTGAAAAGTCAAGACTGGGCCAAGAAATATCTCAAGACTGATTTTTCTAAGGTTTTATGGACTGATGAAATGAGAGTGAGTCTTGATGGGCCAGATGGATGGGCCCGTGGCTGGATTGGTAAAGGGCAGACAGCTCCAGTCCGACTCAGACGCCAGCAAGGTGGAGGTGGGGTACTGGTATGGGCTGGTATCATCAAAGATGAGCTTTTGGGGCCTTTTCGGGTTGAGGATGGATTAAAGCTCAACTCCCAGTCCTCCTGCCAGTTTCTGGAAGACACCTTTAAGCAGTGGTACAGGAAGAAGTCTGCATCCTTCAAGAAAAACATTATTTTCATGCAGGACAATGCTCCATCACACGCATCCAAGTGCTCCACAGCCTGGCTGGCAAGAAAGGGCCTAAAAGAAGAAAAACTAATGACATGGCCTCCTTGTTCACCTGATCCGAACCCCACAGAGAACCTGTGGTCCCTCATCAAATGTGAGATTTACAAGGAGGGAAAACAGTGTCTGGGAGGCTGTGGTTGCTGCTGCACGCAATGTTGATCGGGAACAGATCAAAACACCGACAGAATCCATGCAGGCTTTTGAGTGTCCTTGCAAAGAAAGATGGCTATATTGGTCACTGATTTGTTTTTGAATGTCAGAAATGTATATTTGTGAATGTTGAGCTGTTATATTGGTTTCCCTGGTGAAAATAAATAATTGAAATGGGTATATATTTGTTTTGTTAAGTTGCCTAATAATTATGCACAGTAAGTTACCTGCACACAGATATCCTCCTAAAATAGCCCCACTCCAACTCCCAAAAATATTCAGCTTTGATATTAATGAGTCTTTTTGGTTCATTAAGAACATGGTGGTTGTTCAATGATAAAATTAATCCTCAAAAATACAACTTGCCTAATAATTCTGCACTCCCTGTATAAAGGGAAGTCATTCAGATGGCTTTTGCAGAATGACGTAGGATACACCGTGTATCTTATCAAGAACGAGGAGGCAGCAGGTCTCTGTATGGCTCACAGCCACAGTAAGGACAGCCTCCAGTCATTTGTGAGTTATGCCCTCAGTTTCCAATAAATCCAGGCTCTTCTCACTTATGACGGCGGAAGAGGGGATGGAGTGACTGCCTCGTCTGAAGACGACCAGCTGGTTGGATTTGGTGCCCGAGCCAAGAGCAGGTGGAAGGAGATCTGGGACAGCAGAGGTGATGGCTATGCCCATTTTGTCACAGGCAGGAGCTGCGTTCCAGGTACACGAATGTTCAGGTTGCAGCAGAACCTGCTGAAGAGGCAGCAGCCCACCACATCTTCCACACCTGCTGAGCATCCCATGAAGGCCCCAGCTGAGCCCCTGGGTATGCTAATTCCTTCATGTGACAAGTTCAACTTTGGGAAAAGGTTTTTTTCTTTTCTACTAACAACCTTTAGCCGGTATTTTTGTCTTTAACACAGCCATGGAGGAGGACGTGGAGATGGAAAGGGAGATGCTGAGCATCCATAACTCTGATCTGCAAGTCCAGAGCTGTAAATACACCGTTACCACATTTATTTCATGTCAGACAAACAAAGTCCATGTCGTATCTGATTTCTGTTGTTTTTCTTTTCACCTGTGTGCAGATGCTATGCCAGTAGCAGCAGCCGCCCTGCCCACGCCTCTGACGCAGGACTCCATTGAAAAAATTGTGCAGGGTATTCTAGAGATGCAGCAGCAGCAGCACCGACCAGAGCAGAAGATGAGACAGACGAAACCCTGTCTCGCCTGTGGACAGCCCAAGTCTCGGTATGGGACGGATGGATCTTCCATCCACTTTTTCTATCAGCAGGGTCCTGTTCGCGACTTCTACTGCTCAAGGAAGGTGCATCAGACTTATGCTGCTGAGGGACTCTCTGACCCCAGAATGCCCTTTGAACAATTTGCCGCGTCAGAGTTTTTCCAGAGGGAGCTGGAGGCCACCAAAAAGCGTGTGGAGGAAAAAGCTCGGAGACAGAGACCCGACTCTCAGCCACCTGATCGCCTCTGCAGGTTCTGCCATTTGACTCTTAAACAGGGACCAAACAGCCCACATATACATACAGGGTTCCCTGGAGTGGCAGGTAAATACATTTACTGCCCATCCAAAGTCTATTCTCTATATCGGGACAAGGGGATGGCCCGAGAGATGACTTGGAAAGAGTTTGTGGCCACTCCTTTCTTTGAGGCAGAGAGATGAAGATGGATGGAGGAACGGACAAAATGAACTACATGCCAGGAATGCATGTTGCACTACTGGACATAGTTATGAAATTAATTTTGCACTACTGTACACACTTTGATATTTAATGTTGCACTGAGATTTAATGTTGCACTATTGTACATCGTTTTACATTTAATATTTAATTCCTGTACATAGTTTGAGATTTAATGTTTTATGAGTGTGTTTGTGTTTAAATAAAATTGAATTTCCCACTTTGGTCCATACTGTTGTCAACATTTCTGTCTTTGCAAAAGCCAACTAAAAGCGGCAGAGTCCTGAATTGAAAACAATATCTAAAGAACTCAAGTATAATACTATCAACACTAATATATTATCTGTCTATCCCCAACTGAATTTGTTCCCCACCTATCTCATCAGATTATTTGTAGCAGAATAAGGGGATAACGTAGCATTTCCCTGTTCATATCTGCTACTTGCAATTTAGAATTTGTCACTAAAACTATGCTATGATACAAACTACACTTTAATAGACTGCTGTGCTCCTAAAAAGAGCAGCAAGCATTTGTGGCTCATTAAACTCACAGAAACCCAGAAACTGCGATGCTCTTTAAACATTTTTATTAACGTGAATTTTTCAAACACATATCTTCGACGTGATTATGCCCAAAGCTGGATTCTAACTCTCCCTCTGAGGTCTTCGGGCAGCTTCGATCTGATTGGCTGGTTCTCCGTTACACCTATTCTCGCCTGCCACGCGGGAGGCCCGGGTTCGATTCCCGGCCAATGCAAATTGCTTTTATCTTATTCTTATGTTTTATTGAATTTGATCATATGAGAACCCTCTATACTCCTCCGTGAACCATCACCTTATCGTGGTGGAGGAGTTTGCGTACCCTAATGAGCCTGGGAGCTCTGCTTTCCGGGGCAGTTTGCCCCTGGTAGGGTCTCCCAAGGCAGATTGGTCCAAGGTGAAGGGTCAGACAAAGAATCAAATCAAATCAATCTTTATACAATCAAAATTGTTTCAAGGCGCTTTCCAGAATCCCAGGGCCTGACCCCAGACAAGCAACAGTGGCAAGGAAGGTTTCTTCCCTTTAACAGGAAGAAACCTTGAGCAGGACCAGGCTCATGTAGGGGGACCCTCCTGCTGATGGGGGAGCTGGGTAGAGAGAGAGGAGAAGGGGAGGAGAGGAGAGGAGAGGAGAGGAGAGGAGAGGAGAGGAGAGGAGAGGAGAGGAGAGGAGAGGAGAGGAGAGGAGAGGAGAGGAAACCATGACCCAGTGGGGTGACAGAGGCCTGTCAGGTGATCATGTTTCTGGACCCCGGCAGCCTTGGCCTATAGCAGCATAGCTAAGATGTGACCTAACGATTAGACGACCCCCTAAGTATGATAATTTGTCTGTCTATGATAGTAACTGGAACTACAGAATTAGTAACAATAAGCTTTTTCAAAGAGGTAGGTTTTAAGTCTGATCTTAAAAGTAGCGATGGAGTCAGCCTCCTGTACCTGGACAGGGAGCTGGTTCCAAAGCAGGGGGGCCTGGTAGCTAAATGCTCGGCCCCCCATTCTACTCCTGGAAACTCTGGGAACCACAAGTAGACCAGCATTCTGAGAGCGGAGCGGTCTATTGGGCTGGTAAGGTATCACTAGCTCCTCCAGGTAGGATGGAGCTAGGCCTCTGAGGACCCTTTAGGTCAAAAGAAGGGTTTTAAAAATTATTCTAAATTTAACAGGCAGCCAATGAAGCGACGCCATTACAGGAGATGTGATCTCTTTTGTCAATACCTGTCAGAACTCTGGCTGCAGCATTTTGGATCAACTGGAGGCTTCCTAAAGAGTTGTTTGGACACCCTGATAATAAAGAATTACAATAGTCCAGCCTGGAAGTAACAAAAGCATGAATTAACTTTTCAGCATCATGCTGCGGTGGTTCAGAAGACCCATCATGGAACATCTAAAAGGGAAGCTGCGTACCCGGCCCGGAGGTTTACCGGGGCCCCACCCTGGAGCCAGGCCTGGGGCCGGGGCTCGATGGCGAGCGCTTGGTGGCCGGGCCTACGTCCATGAGGCCGGGTCGGGCCGAGCCCGAACCAGCTATGTGGATACTCCCGTCTCCAGTGGACCCACCACCCGCAGGAGGAGCATGAAGGGTCCGGTGCAGTGTGGATTGCGCGGCGGACCAAGGTGGGGGCCTTGGCGGTCCGATCCTCGGTTATGGAAATTGGCTTTTGGAACATGGAACGTCACCTCTCTGGCGGGAAAAGAGCTGGAGCTTGTGGGGAAGTTTTGTCTGCTGCTGCTGCTGCATCTCTAGAATACCCTGCACAATTTTTTCAATGGAGTCCTGCGTCAGAGGCGTGGGCAGGGCGGCTGCTGCTACTGGCATAGCATCTGCACACAGGTGAAAAGAAAAACAACAGAAATCAGATACGACATGGACTTTGTTTGTCTGACATGAAATAAATGTGGTAACGGTGTATTTACAGCTCTGGACTTGCAGATCAGCGTTATGGATGCTCAGCATCTCCCTTTCCATCTCCACGTCCTCCTCCATGGCTGTGTTAAAGACAAAAATACCGGCTAAAGGTTGTTAGTAGAAAAGAAAAAAACCTTTTCCCAAAGTTGAACTTGTCACATGAAGGAATTAGCATACCCAGGGGCTCAGCTGGGGCCTTCATGGGATGCTCAGCAGGTGTGGAAGATGTGGTGGGCTGCTGCCTCTTCAGCAGGTTCTGCTGCAACCTGAACATTCGTGTACCTGGAACGCAGCGCCTGCCTGTGACAAAATGGGCATAGCCATCACCTCTGCTGTCCCAGATCTCCTTCCACCTGCTCTTGGCTCGGGCACCAAATCCAACCAGCTGGTCGTCTTCAGACGAGGCAGTCACTCCATCCCCTCTTCCGCCGTTATAAGTGAGAAGAGCCTGGATTTATTGGAAACTGAGGGCATAACTCACAAATGACTGGAGGCTGTCCTTACTGTGGCTGTGAGCCATACAGAGACCTGCTGCCTCCTCGTTCTGCACGTTCTTGATAAGATACACGGTGTATCCTACGTCATTCTGCAAAAGCCATCAGAATGACTTCCCTTTATATTTACCAAACTGCAGGACATAGTCTCCCACCACCTCCATCTTATCTGAGGGACCCCCCCCCCCCTCTTTGTCGGATGACGGCCAAAGCGTTCTGCCGTACGAGGTCCTCCCTCATGGCCCCAGACTTGTCCTGAGGAGTGGAACTCACCTGTTTGGCTTCATCAGATGGCTCCTGGAGGAGAAACCCAAGAGGCCCCTTGAGGAACACGACCTGAAGTTTCCCAGGAAAAAAGGCGACTTGCTTCTGCATGTTGAGCTGACATAAAGGAAAAATGTCTATTAATTTTCTCATTTTTATTAGACACTCATAAAACAGTTCCACCCATTTTTCAAATCACACCTGATAAATGTGATCAAAGGAATCTTAGGCCAGTAAAAGATAAAGTGTGGTACCATGTGTAAAGCTCTGTGTGTGTGTGTGTGTGTGTGTGTGTATGTGTGTGTGTGTGTGTGTAATTTGTCTTTAAGTTGGCGACGAGATATGACCGTAATACAATAGGAAAAACTAGCTTGACAAGATATGAGTATATTGTAGCATGACAAATACAGTACATTATAATTTAGGGCCAATTATAGCATGTTCCTTGCTAATTTAGGACAAAATTGACCACAGCCTATGCACAATTACGAAAAGTTTCCTCATTAATTTAGAAGGAAATCAAGCCCAAACTTACCTTCAGCGAAGTTTACCAAAGAAGGAACTTTCCGGAGAGGAGCCGCTCTTCATAGAAACGGCAGAACAGCGCCACAGGATGATAGCGGCCGGAAATATATTGCGTCCGTAGTGGTTTAGCACTACCATTGAAAATGAATGGGAAACGGTTTAGGGCCGTTTAGCTAAAACTCTCTCTCTCTCTCTCTCTACCACGCGGGGGCCAGTCGAGAATAGTTGTAACGGAGAACCAGACAATCGGATCGAAGCCCAGAGGGTTCTCATATGATCAAATTCAATAAAACATAAGAATAAGATAAAAACTATTTGCATTGGCCGGGAATCGAACCCGGGCCTCCCGCGTGGCAGGCGAGAATTCTACCACTGAACCACCAATGCATAAATAGGAGCAAAAAAATGAAGTTTTTAAAGAAACTTAACTTAATACTTAACCAGACTTAATTCTAAACTATAAACGAGAACAAAAGCGTTCCGAATAATGGCGTCTTTTGAATAACTATGCTGCCATCTAGTGGTCAAATACAGGTATCTACACGCATAAATTAACACGCACTTCACGTGGTAATTAACGATATAAAGCTTGGACAGAAATTGTCACACACTTAACATCTTAAATACGACCACAATAACGTCGTGTGACACTAAATAAAGGGTATAATCCTCAGAACAACCATCGCAATGCAACCACCCAATTAACAAGCAGAAACCCAACTACCAAACATAACAACATAAAGCAATAGCCACTAACCAAACTATAAATACGACACAGTCAGGAAAATGGCTTAAAATTCGTCTGTGATAAACAATACCGTCCGAACTTCATCTGGGCCGTCTCTTCAGGCGATGAAGACAACTGGCTCCGCTCTGACGCGCTCCCAATTAACGCTGACCAGTGTGGCGCGCTCAGCGCCCCTCACTGCGCATGCGCTCAGGCTGTGACCCTTGTTTTCCTTGCTGTGACCCTGGTATTGCTGCATTATTACCTCCATTACCCCTGTGCAAGCTGACAACTATTTATCATCCCTCTTTCCCAATAAAACACAAATTTCTGGCATAAAGAATAATAACTAACGCTGTATGCTTGTGTAGATTGTGGATTGAGAACAAAATTCCCATCGTTTCCTTTATTTAATAAGACGTCTACTGTAGCGTTATGAAGGCTTAAGTACTGCGGAAAACATGTACTACAGCTCAGAAAGCTCCCGTTTGGCTTTGATGATATTTTGAGAGTTCCGTCCGAGTGTGCCTTTTTTTAAGACCATAACAGTTGATGTTGTGTTCATCCAACAGTTATTGTACACATCAGTGGATTAGGAGAGATTAGGAGAATCAACAGATCGTAGTACACTGACGCTGGGGGGTGTCATACCCCTCTATGGACACACGGGGGCGCTGAAGTCCACGACATATGTCAACCTTGGGCATTTCGTGACCGGCCCCTATTTACACACTACAAGTTCTGGGTCTGCGCAAGTATTTATGGACCGGAACAGTAAGACAACGACTGCATGTTATACGCACGACTTCTGTTTTAAGTCGGGCAGTACTTTTGTAAAACGACCCTTCTTGCTAATGTGAACATTGCTCGTTGAGCAGCGCTTGGAAGTAGCCAAGTTTCGGTTCAGCGAAATCTTGTTCCGAATTATCTTAAAATCATGGTCTTAAAAAGCAGCAGTACCTTTGTCATACTGTATATCCTTTTGTTTTTATTAAATTTGAATCAGTTCTCACGAAGGATTTATTATTACTAGTGCATTTAACGTGACGGTTACGCCATCTTGCGTAAGTGACTTTAACCCAACTAATATTAGTAGCTTTTCAAATGTGAGACATGATGCACTGTGGGGATTCTCCATCCAGTCCTGTCATGGGATTATTAAAATCATTTTTTTCAGGTTATTGATTACATGTACAGGTGTAAGAAAGTGACCTGTACACAGGCGAGATCACCATGTATCCCGTAGACCAGGGGTTGGCAACGCAAACTGTTGAAAGAGCCATATTGGACCAAGAAAACAATAACAAATCCGTCTGGAGCCGCAAAAACTGAAATGCCTTATAATGAAGGCAACACATGCTGTAAGTGTCTATATTAGCTTTAGTCTTTTTTGGTAAATATATGACTTGTGGGAACAGTTGGTCCTCCTAAATCAGTGTTTTTTCCTCTCCAGGTCCAGTCGATTGTGGAGAGGGTGATACTGTTCCTGCTCAGTCGGGTTGTGGACAGAACTTTGGATGAGAGCGTGTGTTTCTCCCTGCACCCCCGCACCGAAAGCTGCAGCCTGTTGTGGAGAGACGGTCAGGCGATCGGTTTCTACACCGTCAAACACAAAGGTGTGAAGGTGGGTGTGGGAGGGAAGCGGCAGTTTCCCACTAGCGTTGCTGTTACATTGGTTCTACAGAACACTGTCTTTGATGCGCTCTGATGATGAACGGTTTCAACTTTAAACCTTCTCATCATTCGATCACTCGTCCACTGGTTAAAAATTGATCATTATTTGCATTTCATGATAAATTGCCCAACACTGACACCTGGTGGCCACAAGAGCTGCAGCAACCTGATTTTTCTGTTGAATTAAAAAAAAAAAAAATCAGTTTTCCACAATTTATTCAAATTTTTAATTTATTTTATTTAAATGCAAAATTAATCGAATTCAGTTTGAATGAGCGGGGGGAAAAAACCTACAAAATGACAAAAAAAAAAACTCAAGAATGGAAACAAAACAGGAAATTCACTGATTTTAAGGTTTTTAAATCCTAATCAAAAATCAGATTTTAGTGTCAGGAACAGATTTGATATTCTGTGATCTCTTCAGTATATTCAGACTCTTAACATCTCAAACCTCTTCAAAACAGCAAGACAAGTAATCAATACCATCAGTTCCTTCACAGTAAAAACACGACAGGACCATTAAACATTGCTGATTGGCTGTTGCAGGCAGGGAGGGGCGTGGCCAAACTCAGGCTGTGGTGGCGCCATCCTTCCGGCCAATCTGACAGTAGAGCATCATGGCCATGACCATCCCGAAAATCTGCAGGAAAAACACAATAAAGGTCAGAGAGAAGGTCAGAGAGAAGGTCCGAGGTCAGAGAGAAGGTCCGAGAGAAGGTCCTAGGTCAGCGAGGAGGTCAGAGAGAAGGTCCTAGGTCAGAGGAGGTTAGAGAGGAGGTCCGAGGTCAGAGAGAAGGTCCGAGGTCAGAGAGGAGGTCAGAGAGAAGGTCCGAGGTCAGAGAGGAGGTCCGAGGTCAGAGAGGAGTTCAGAGAGAAGGTCCGAGGTCAGAGAGGAGGTCCGAGGTCAGAGAGGAGGTCCGAGGTCAGAGAGGAGGTCAGAGAACGTCAGAGAGCATTTGCAGTCAGGGAGAACATCTGAGGGTAGACAGAACATCCGAAATCAGAGAGTAAGTCTGAGGTCAGAGAGGACGTCTGAGGTCAGAGAACGTCTGAGGTCAGAGGTTGAGCTTTAGTGCTGTGGTGTTCCGCAGGTCTGCGTTCTCCTCAGTTATCACAGGGGAGAAGGAACATGGCGTTCCGGTTAGTGTGCGATACTGACCAGCAGGATGGCGATGGCGAAGGCGATGCCCAGCACCACCTCCAGATTATTCCTCATCCATTCCACGCTCTTCTCGTAGCAGTTCTGTGGGACACACGATGACATCACACCGGTCAGACACGTGTCAGAGAACCAGACGGCGTTCTGACGGCGTGACCGTTCTCACCGTGGAATAAAGCTTGGAGCTGGAGCAGTCCGGCTCCGTGGCGTTGCAGCGGCAGGAGTCGGGGATTTTGGTCCAGTCGGCTGGACCCTTGAAGAGACCGCAGCACTTGAGCTGGAGGGAAGAACATTGACCATCAGGTCCACTGAAGCTTCAGGTCTGATTATTGATCAGTGATCAACAGGTCAGCTGAGCAGGAGCGTCCAGCAGGGGGCGCTGTGGGGCTACCTCACGCTGCAGGTTCTCCAGGTCCTGCTTCACGCTTTCGGACTTGTCTGACAGAGGGACGAACTTCTCCTCCAGATGTTTCTTCAAGAAGTCCTGCACCTGCGCACAGAGGAGTCACATGACCCACCGGTCACAGCAGCAGGCCCAGCTCAGCGTAGTGATGGGACGAGCGACACTGGTGCGTCAGCTGGTGCGAGAGCTCAAGAGTGAAACCCTGTATCGGTGCGTGTATCGCTTTAAGAAAGAATCACGTGACCGATACAGGAATTGTATCGTTTGGATGTGCCGCGCCAAAGTGTGTTTATAAGGAAACAAACTGTATCGACATGTCGTGGGTTTGTTGGATGGAGTTTTGCAGTTGCGTAATTATGGATCGTTCTAAGAAGTTTTCTCCAGTGTGGAATAATTTTGATCTCCAAACAAGGGAAATCTTTTTCTCCTTTGAGCATTGTTTACTGTTGTATACAATTTTTAACGGTGGCGCATTGCACTCACTTTATCAAGTGAATGACCTGTGATACATATGATAGTCAGTTAAAGAGCCTTACAGTTGCTTTATTCATTTTATCTCGTAATTACGAGATCCTGATCTCAAAATCATGAGATAGGGTGTTTATTTTTTTAGCAAGTGAATGCAATGCGCCACCTTCGTTTTTACTCTGTTCTAGTAAGAGGTTTGAATTGTTTGTAACTTTTTATGTTATTGTAGGTGAAGTGTCGGCTCTGCTCCACAGAGCTCTCTTACATCAATAAGAGCACTTCATCAATGCTGAGGCATTATAGAGCTCGGCATGGCAGTGAAGAATTGGCAGATACTCGTGAGAACCAGAAAACATCTCCACATCTGCATCAACTTGCACTTAAAACTCTCTGCTCACCATCGTCATCTGCACCGTGTGAAAGAGTATTTTCTAAGGCTGGGGAGCTGGTGTTTAAGAGGAGACATCGCCTTGGAGCAAAGACACTCCAAAAACTTTTGTTCCTCAATAAAAATTCATAAACTAATCACTTTGTCTTATTTCATATGATTTACCAGTTAACAAAAATGTGTACATAAGTAAAAAATTGTAACTCAAATTTGCTATATTTTACACACCAACTCAGTTTAGCAAACAAGGAATTCCTTTACCTGCAATCATTTTATAACTACTGCAGGGGTCACTAGTGGGTGACCAACAGTCTCAATACAGTGCCGACACAGTTTGTGTAGTGTGTCAATACACTCCTTGAGGTATCATCGTCCCATCACTAGCTCAGCGCTCCTTAATTTACCTTGCTCTCGCCAACGGCTCCCACGATGCCCGCCGCCACCAGGAGGATGAAGATGATGAGAAGGCTGATGAAGAACTGATGGAGAACAAACGTTTAATTGGGACAGAAAGCGTCTGGTGGCCTGTAGAGCTTCATTAGAGTGTTAGCAGGATCAAAGGAGGGCTTTGATCTCACCAGCAGCAGCATGCAGCGGTTCTCTCTGATGGCGCCGCAGCAGCCCAGGAAGCCGAGTACCAAGATGATGACGCCGATGGCGATCATCAGGTCGACGCCCGGCAGAGCTTCAGTTGCAATCTGAAGACGAACAATACCCAGATTTTCAAAATAAATTTTTCCGTAAACGTTTGATCTCAACATTGGGTTCTTTGATGTTCCGGTTTGTCGAAAGATCAGATGTTTTTAAATGGAGCTGTGAGAAACGTAAGAAATCTTTTTCCTCCAAATCCTGAAGGAAAGAACCACAACTGACAACGTCCACAGAACGTCCCCCAGCGTGTCCCTCACCGAGTGTCCATCTTTGTTGACCTTCAGGTAGATGGCGACGCCCAGAATGATGCAACCACTGATCTGCAGAGGGAGAAGCACGAAGGAACGTCAGGAGAACGTGAGGAACATCAGATAAAACAAGTGAGAGAACATCAGGACGCTGAAGTGTTTAACCCTGAAGTTGAAACATCCCGAGTCATCAGGAACGCTTCTGTTCCGATGTCCAACTCGCCGATTCAAGCTAACGACAACTCGATCAATAACATCTGAACTACAGTAAATCTGGAGGAACAAAGGCAGAAACCATGAGAACATTTAATTCAGCCGTCTCAGTCGGACGCTGCCTTAACTGTCCACATCAATATTTCATCCTCAGAACAGGCAGAACCGCTAGCACCATGTCATTAGTGTTGACTCTTGCTAGCATGAATTGCTTTATGGCTAACAGCGACACGAACAAAGAACAGCATGCCTGAGTGTCAGTGTGTGTCACACCTGCAGGAGCTGCAGAACCAGTGTGATCAGTCTGGAGGACGACCTCACACCTGTTGTTGACTCGAAGCAGGTTTGAGCTCCACAGATTCTAGATCCAGAATCTGAGAAATACGACTATTCCAACGACGTAAACACTTAATCTAAACTTGACTGCTTTGAAGATCAAAGACAAAAGCTGCGACTTGGTCGCCTCAGAGAAAAGCCAGCTGACCCAGGTGGGTCTGTTGTCAGGACAACTAAATAATCTGGTTAAACTGGCTAATGTTTGACAACAACAAATGTTCCTAACCCTTCAGTGGGCGTGGCCCAAGCAAACGTTCCCGGCAGAACTCTTCTCTCCATAATTGGGGGATTTTAAGAGCTTTCAAGTAAATTTTCAAAGTGTTTTAATTTAACGCATTTCAAAACTCAGATCCAGCCGAAGTTGACAGCAGCTAGCTCACGCTAGGCTAATTAGCGTCAGATGATTATAAAGGCTATTGATCTCTAGGTTCTGGTGAAGCTTGACTTGGTGACGAACCACTGGAGTTCCTTGTTTTTTAAGTCATTGTTATACCTGAGACTGTTTATTATTCCGTCAGTGGGGGAGGGGCTGATCATTCCTTATTGATGACTCAGTAGCGGGTGCGTCCAGGCTTCAAGCTAATCCTTCACCTCATGTTTATTTCAAAATCACAACTGGTGCAACTAAAAACAGACGGGTGTGTTGAGGCTAATCTGGCACTGGTGACTGACAAACGGCAGCAGCACCCCACCCACGTTTTTCCACCTTTTAGGCTTTAACTTCTGTTTCCAATGCAGAAGCGGTCCCTGACCACAACAGTTATTGGTGGAGTTGATGAGCCTGCGGCTAAAAGCAGCTCGTGTCTGGTTTCACATGAGCGACAGCTGTGACAGACACGTAATTTATAGGAACAAGGACAAGGACGGAAACGTCCTTTTGTCAGGAGACAACAAATAAAAGGACACATGACGTGTTCAGCATCTAATTCAGCATCGATAATTGAAATTCTTTCTAAAAAAAACCCCCAAAAAACAAAACATTTTTGGACCGCATTTACATTTCTTAAATCATTAGCTACTAATTGTAAAAAGATTAGTAATGTGTTAGTTAAACATTAAAGTTATTTGTGTTTCTATATTATACACCTGCTGAGAGACAGAAAGAAAAATTTAGGCTGCGGGACGACTCCCGTCTCTCTGTTTGGCAGTTGCCAGGTGAACAGTAGTTGTTCAGGAGGTGGGTTTGGCCCCCAGGTTCCCTTAGTGCTTCAGCCCCCCGGCATTTTGGACAATTTCATGCTCTGGACAGTTTAGGGACGACTTCTTCCATTTCTAACAGGAATACACACCAGTGTACAAAACAAGGTCCATAAAGACCTGGAAGAACTTGGCCTCAACCCGATAGAACACCTGTGGGATGAATTAGAGCAGACTATGAGCAGGAGATCAGAGTCTGGACTCACAAATGTTCTTCTGGAAGCAGGTCAAAAGTCCCACAGGACATCCTCTGAATCCCTGTGGAAAACTTTTCCAGAAGCGCTGTAGACAGGCTGGACCAACATTATACCCGACCCATTGGGTCAAGAATGGGATATCCCTCACGTTGAATGTATGTGTGTGTGTGTGTGTGTGTGTGTGTGTGTGTGTGTGTGTGTGTGTGTGTGTAAAGAACACCTTCCATAAAGTGTGTTCATTTCATCATCTCTCGAAAAGAGACACATATTTTAAGGTCATAAACTCAAGGAAGAAAGGGAAGAGGAAGACAGACTTTTCCTCCAAGTAAGTGGGTAGGCAGGGGTTGCACCTCAGGGGAGGGGTTGGCTTGTCTTGGATGGAAGCAGGGTGTTGGCTTTAAGGAAAAAAGGTTGGAAACCACTGTGTGAGGGTGGTAGCGTGACCTGTTAGCTTTAGCTTTGGTCTGTTAGGGTGGTAGCATGGCCTGTTAGCTTTAGCTTTGGTCTGTTATTGTGGTAGCATGAACTGTTGGCTTTAGATTTGGTATGTTTGGATGGTATCATGAACTGGTATCTCTTGGACTGGTGCCATGAGCTGTTAGCTTTGAGCTGGGTCTTTAGCCTCACCTTCTTAGCTCACCTGGGTGTTTCAAACACAAGTCCACTGGAGTTACCAGCTAGCAATGCTAGCAGTGTTTGTTTCAACAGCTTTGCCATCGTTGCATCGGACTGTTCTATATCTATAGAATATAGCATAGCAAAAATACAGAAAAGCAAAAGTTGAGGTTGATGCTAATGGGGAGACCTTTTCAGTGTCAAAAATTGATTGGACCACGCCTAGTGTTAGCATGAACAGAAACACATGTGTTGTATCTGGTTTGATTGCAACAACATTGAGAAACAATCTTTTTTTTTTTCTAAAATCAATGAAGCAACACAAGGGGAAACTCCCAGCAAAATTATGAAACACACAAATCCTCATTTCAGGAAACTTTGTTGACTCATGTCACATGACCCTGCTGACATCTCAACTCTGAATTATGAATGAATCTCTGGTTTATGGAAGAAAATTAACATCCACAGTGAAGGAGCAGCTTCACACTCAGACTCCACAGATCTTTAATTCCAGATTCAGAAACTTAAACCCCAAATTCAGGATTTCTGGTTGATTCCGCATTTTTAGAAACAAAAGCATTTGTAGTTTAGGCTGAAGATAATGAAGGCATGTGGTGTCCTGAAACTTCTCCAGGTCAGACCCACCATGAGCACCGCCGCACAAACAGGCCGCAGGTGTGACACTCACCCAGAAGAGCAGGTTGAAGAAGAAGAGAAGATACTTGACGCAGTTGTTGACCGCCATCGTGGTTCCGTGTCCTGTGAGATAAAGCAGAAACTGGGCTGCTCAAACCCAACCAGCCTGTTTTACCTGTTTCAGCCCTGCTGCCCTCTGATTGGCCGGCCTGCTCCCTGAGGGCGGAGCCCTTATTTCGAAATGGGGGAGGGACAATAAACAGGGCATTTTCTATGTGTTGGGGGGTGGGTAGCAAACTTTGAGAGACATTATTGTCTGTGTAAATGCCTCTGATGCACCATGACAACCGAATAGAGATTCAACTTTATTCATCAGATCTCCAAACTGTGACAATTGTATGACCCTCCCAAGACACCCCCACCCCCTCCTCTGCACACCTGCTCTGGCCCCATTAAAGGAACAGTCCAGCCACAAATGAGGAGTTATCTTCAAGTCTCTCAAATAGGGGTCCAAGTCCTAACAGGTAGACATCGCTTCCACTTGGGATACCACATTCTTGGAGGAAGCGTTTTTGTCTGGTAGGAGTCAACTGTGGCCCTCGAGGACTGGATTTGGGCCCCCCGTCCTATACTGATCCCTGTTTTGTTTCCGACTTTGTCGTTCTTGGGAATCACAACGAGGCCTTTTAGGTTTGTAGCCGAAGCTCAACGACAACCTGGATGCTGAAACGTTCCCGTCTTTCTGAGTGGTAGATCAGAATCAGAATCAGAAGCAGATTTATTGCCATTGTTCATGTAATACACAGTATTACACAAACTAGGAATTTGTCTTGATGAGACGCTGCGACATTCAACATAAAGAAGACCACACTAGAATAAGATAAATAAAATAAAAATAAGACATATATACAGTATATACATAAATAGTAAGTGGTAAGAGGTAAGTGGTAAGAAATAGTGCAGGTCCATGCAGGAGTAATGTGATGTATTGTTCGTGAGTCCGACTGGCTGCTGTACATGGTGCTTAAGTGATAAGTCACTTGGTGTTCAGCAGCCTGATGGCAGAGGGGAAGAAGCTGTTTGTGTAGCGGGAGGTTTTGGTCCGAATGGACCGTAGTCTCCTGCCTGAGGGGAGGGGGGAAAACAGTCCGTGACCAGGGTGGGAAGGGTCGGCCGTGATCCGACCTGCACACCTCCGGGTCCTGGAGATATACAGGTCCTGGATGGATGGAAGCCTGCAGCCGATCACCTTCTCGGCAGCGCGCACGACGCGCTGCAGCCTCAGTCTGTCCCTGGCGGTGGCACCAGCAAACCACACGGTGATGGAGGAGGTGAGGATGGACTCGATGATGGCCGTATAAAACTGCGCCAACATCCTGGGAGGCAGTTTGAGCTTCCTCAGCTGCCGTAGAAAGAACATCCTTTGCTGGGCCTTCTTGATGAGGGAGCTGATGGTTGGCTCCCACTTAAGGTCCCGGGTGATGGTGGTGCCCAGGAAGCGGAAGGAGTCCGCGATGGTGATGGGGGAGTCCATGAGGGCAAGGGGGGGCAAAGGGGCTGTGACTTTCCTGAAGTCCACAATCATCTCCACTGTCTTCTGAGCATTCAGCTGCAGGTTGTTGTGTCCGCACCAGGACACCAGTCGAGCCACCTCCCTCCTGTAGGCAGTCTCGTCTCCATTGGAGATGAGCCCGATGAGGATGGTGTCATCCGCAGACTTGATCAGCTTGACAGACTGGTGGCTTGAGGTGCAGCAGTTAGTGTACAGGGAGAAGAGGAGGGGGGAAAGTACACAGCCCTGGGGTGATCCAGTGCTGATGGAGATAGAGTCTGAGACAGTCTTCCCCAGCCGCACATGCTGCCTCCGATCCGTCAGGAAGTGAGTGATCCACCTGCAGAGGGAGGCAGGCACACTAAGCTGGGACAGCTTGTCCTGTAGCAGAGCGGGGCGGATGGTGTTGAACCCAGAGCTGAAGTCCACGAACAGGATCCTCGCGTAGGTTCCCGGGGAGTCCAGATGCTGCAGGGTGGAGTGAAGGGCCAGGTTGACCGCGTCGTCCACAGATCTGTTGGCTCTGTAGGCGAACTGCAGTGCATCCAGGAGGGGGGTGGTGATGGACTTGAGGTGTGGCAGGATCAGGCGCTCTAAGGACTTCATGACTACAGAGGTGAGCGCCACAGGTCTGTAGTCGTTAAGCCCGTTGATCCGTGGCTTCTTGGGGACAGGGACGATGGTTGAGGTTTTGAGGCAGGCTGGCACCTGGCACGACTCCAGGGAGGAGTTGAAGATGTCTGTGAAGACAGGAGTCAGGAGACAGGAGGGCGGAGCTACAGCCCCAGACACGTAAACAACATCGGTATTTGCGTGCTGGCGCTTCACTTTTGAAATGAAAATATTCTGGCTGGACAACTTTTGTCAGTGATATAAACATTTCAGATTAACATGGTGCCTGTTGACATATCAGGGCATCTAAATGATTAATTTTAATACATTTCTTACATACATATAATGTAGACATGGACTCTCAGGTGTGAAGCATAATGAGCAGATGAACTTACAAAGTAAGTTTCCATAGTAGACGTTCTAGCTGGATCCAGAACCATGACTGTCAACCTCTACCACATTATTGTGGTTTGCATGTGATTACAGTACTGCCCCTTCAATCTTCATCTGCCCCATAGACATGATTCACGCATCATTACAACCCTCTAGTGGCTGAGCTGTGGAATCACAGCCCAATCAAAGGCTAACAGTTTAGCTGGATGCTGTTGTACATTTTGTTTAATCAGGTTCTTTGAGCGTATCAATTGAACATTAATAACCATAATAAATAAAGATTTTCTGTCCAGAGGCGGCTGAAAAAGGGAAAAATCTACCATCAAACCTGCCGATTGACTTGGTGAGAACATGGAGACCAGCGAAGGGTTAAACAGCACTTCAGGGGCGGGGTTTCGTGAATGTACACCCTTGCCGTGGTATCAGCAGTTACTTTTCAAAACTTCATGTCACTACACGTCACTACACTTCCTCATCTAGACAAGATCCTGTGCAGAAAACCGGACTCGGGTCAGATCCAACATAAGGAATGTTTTACTGTTCTGATCCATTTTGGCTCATTTCTGTAAATAATCCATTTATTAAACAAAGGATTATTCAATCAGATAATTGTTGATTCTACTGATATGTTAACTTTTGGTTTACTTCCTAGTGAAGCCAGCTAACCCTTTGACAGCCAACAGCTACAACCACAAGCAACTGTTAATCAAAGGTAAAATCTTTGATGATCACCAACATCACAGATTTGTAAATGATAACTAGCATCTACCACAGGTAACATCTGTTAATTTTAGCTAGCATCTACCACGTGTAACATCTGTAAATGTTAACTAGTATCTACTACAGGGAACCTACCACAGATAGTTGTGCTTCTAGCTAGCATGTAAAAAGCTGCCAACATTCCCTCAGACTCGCTGGTGAAACTGTTTCTGTCCATGTAATGTAAACTGGAAGTGTCACCGAGGATTCTGATCTGTGCACAGAGCCCATAATACCTGAGGTTCTTCAGAGAGCTTTTGTTGTGATCTCTATTGTCTCTGTTGAATCAGGCAGATGGAAGAGAAGCTGTTGAAAACCCTGCTAGAATTAAACGGAAAAGAATTCAAGACGTTCAAGTGGTTCCTGAAACAAAAAAAAGTCCTGCGAAGTTTTTCAGGCATCCCAGTGGCTCAGCTGGAGACAGCGGAAAGGACAGAGACGGTGGATCTGATGGTCCAGAAGTATCAGGACTCTGGAGCTCTGGAGGTCACCTTGGAAGTTTTGAGAAAGGTCAGCAGGAACGACCTGGTGGAGGACCTTTTGGAGGAAACCAAACATTTCAAAGGTAAATCTGGTTCAAAGGTTCACTCCATCTGGAGTCTCTGACAAAAACATCTATGATTCAAGGAAGTTCTTCAGGAACTCAGGAGACGGAAGATCAAGCGGTCCGAGGTGCTGAACCAGAAACCAGACGACCGACCTGCTGCCGTCAGAAGGTTCTGATGTGGGCCAGATTAACTGTTGTTCTTGTCTTCTCTTGTTTAGAAAATCCCCAAAACGAGTACGAGAGGACAAAGGCAGAGCTGAAGGAGAAAATGGAGCAGATGATCCAGGACAGACGAATGAAGATTGAAGAGATCAGATGTTCAGCTGCAATCAGCAAAAAATCAGCAGAGCGACACATCTCTGACAGTGAGAGAACCTTCCGGGTTCTGCTGGAGAACATCAAGAGGAGCCAGGACAGTCTGGTCGAAGATATTGGGAAGAAGCAAAGGTCGACACAGAGGCAGGCGGATGGGTTGATCCAGAAGCTGGAGCAGGAGATCCAGCTGCTCACAAACACCTGCCAGGAGGTGGAGCGACCTTCAGCTCCCGCCGGCTCCCGGCGACTGTTGCCGAGCGTCCCGACCATGGGAGAGTGTGAGGGTGTCTCCATCGATCTGCCCTCTTATGGACGGGAGGTTGCGTCCACCCTCAAAGCACTAGAGGAGAGGTTAAGCAACGAGAAGGAGAAGCTGATTGCCAAGGCCAAGCTGTTCCGGGTACAGGAGTTTTCCAAAGACGTGACGCTGGATCCCGACACAGCCAATGAATTCCTTGTTCTATCAGATGACAAAAAACAGGTTCGCTCCGGAAGCATCCCTCAGAAACTTCCGGAGAACCCCAGGAGATTTGAGAAGACCTGCAACGTCCTGGGCAGACCCAGCTGTTCCTCAGGGAGGTTCTACTTCCAGGTCCAGGTGGAAGGGCTGGCTTCCTGGGACTTGGGAATGGTTAGAGAGTCGGTACAAAGAACCGGGTCCATCACCGCCAGCCCGCATAACGGATTCTGGACCATCCGTCTCAGAGACAATTCCAATTATGGAGCTCATGGACAGAGGCTCTGCCCCAAGCTCCCACCCAAGAAGGTGGGTGTGTTTGTGGACTACGAGGACGCTTGCGTGTCTTTCTTCGATGTGGACTCTGCGGACCTAATCCACCAGTTTACCCAGTGCTCTTTCTCTGAGCAGCTGTGTCCTTTCTTCAGCCCTGGGCGTCTTGTCCCCAACAGCCCCTCGCATTCTCTGGCCATCTGTCCCGTCGACTACGACTTCTGACGAAGACGCACCAGGACATTTGTCCAGGACAGGTTTACAGGACACAGCAACCTGACTGAGGAGAGACAGCAAGCAGGTGTGCGGCGATCAAAAGTCAACGATGTTACCGTGGGGAGTTTACGTGATCTGTTATTCTGGATTTCCCGATTCGTGGTCTGGCCCCGCCCTCCGTTACCAAGGCTACACACTTGCACTTGTTGGGGGTCCGGCCCTGGGATACTGTAAAGCACCTAGAGACAATTTTGACTGTAACAGACGCTCTATATATAAAGATTGATTGATTACCCTCCACGTCCCACTGCTCCATCAGCAAGTGCTCGCTGCTGTAGTGGCACGACGGGCTCCTGGGCACGCTGATGCACCGCAAGGGTTTCTGGGACTCCTCCAGGGGCATCAGAGTCATGACGCAGCAGTTTTACCCTATCCAACTGGATCCGATTCTTTAATCTCATTTAGCCATAACTCTGATGGCGTGAACATACGCAACAAAATAAAACTTCAGATCACGTTATCTTCCGCTGCGAGGCAGAAGGGCGGAGCTGCTGGATTGCTCGGCAGGTTGGGGCTACCTGGATGGATCCCTCCAGGGAGCCTGTCCTCCGCGGCAGCCTGACGCTGCCCGACAACAAGCGGTGCTGCTACAAGTCGCTGCCGTCGATCACCGTCAGCTCCATCAGCACGTCCTGGATCTGAGCTGAGGGCAGATGACAGTTTGTGTGTTTGTTCATTCCTGGTTCTTATACTCATTGCCTGTTCTTACCTTCAGATCTTCCATCCAACGCCTGCTTGTTCCGCCCAGTCCGACTACATTGCAGAGTTTTTCCAACTTAAGTTCTTTGTAAAATAAAGATTGCTTGGTTTAAATCCAACCTAATCATGTGTGTGTTCGTGTCTGCCTTGGGGGTTCAGTTCTTGTCTGCGGTTCATAACAAATACAGTCAAGACTGAAGAGCTGCGTCCAGAAAATGAGCCTTGTGTGTTCTGATCCTGGTTTTGGTCTGTTTGGGCTTGTGCTATTCTGTGTGTTCCACTAGGGGGAGTGGTCGACCCATCGCTCCTGCTGGCTGCTTCTAAAGTTGCAGCAAACCGATTAGAAGCCTCTTTGGCAGCCAACAGCAGCTGTCCAGCGTCACATCGTTTCATCTTTGCCAGTGGAAAAACGAGCTTTCCAGACATCCAGTTCTTGGGATTTAGCTGTTGACTAACTTTACCTTTTGTCAACCTTTCCTGAGCTCACAATGGTTCCCTTTGTGATGAGCACTGCACCTTTTGTCTGCTTCGCACTCCATTCACCACCATAGGCATGAGCGGCAGGCACACTGCTGGAAATATTGTGTAAATAAACTTTTATTTTTTTTCAGTTTTTCAGTGTAAGCTGTCTCACCTGTCTGCATTCTTGAATTTTGGCCCGGAAGTCGGAACAGAACGATCTGACCAAAATGGACCCAGCAGACAGTGAAGCACTTCGTCAGGCGTTGACCTCCCAGGTCAAGTTTTGAGTTCCCTCTAGGAACTCTCTGCCTATGTCACAGTCCTCCTTGGTCAGGCCGGGCGCCCTCCTTGGCCCCCCCGTTACCGGCATCACCGTCTTCTGCTGCACCTCGTGAGCCTGCCATCCCTAAATGCTTCTCAGGTGAGGTAAGTCGTTACGGTAGCTTTGTTACAGTTTTCATTGGTATTTCACTTCCAACGTTAATGTATTACTCAGACACGGCAAAGATTGGTTTTGTTAATCTCTTGTCCGACCAAGTGGCACAATGGACCCTGGTTATTGAGAACCGCGCTCCAGCGTTGGTCAGTTATGACGGATTCATGGCAGAACTGCGAAGGCTTTTTGATTACCCTGTTCAAGGTCATGAGGCTTGGACCAAGCTTTTTAGTCTCCATCAGGGTTCTTCATCGACAGCCAATCAGAGGCCGAGTTGCTGGGCTGAGAAATAGGCAATAAAACGTTGTGACAGCGGTGCGACTCACTGATTGGCTGATACTAAATAGGAACGGCCATTGGCGGCTTTAATGTGAATGCAAAGACGTGACTAAAAAAAAAAAAAAATAGAAATGGAGCAAAGAATCTGCTGCACTTAACTGTATTTTGAAGTTATTAGAAACGATAACGATGTTTTCAGAGGTTAGATTTACTCTCTGACCTTTATGTTAGAAGCAAGCATATTCACAGAAACATTTTTTGCATTTAGATTAGTGCAGATTTCCTCATTTAAATGACATGCTGGGACGCATGTCATTTAAGTTAAATTCATTTAACATAAATGTAAAAATAAAACTAAATAAAAGCACTCAAAAAACGGGGTCTGTGGGTCGATCACGCTGCCCGGGATCACCTGGGATCGCTCCCGCCGCCGCGGCCTTTTGGGTGGCCCCGGGTGGCTAGGGTGGCCCCGGGTGGCTAGCGTGGCCCCGGGCGGCTAGCGTGGCCCCGGGCGGCTAGGGTGGCCCCGGGCGGCTAGGGTGGCCCCGGGCTCGCCTGTCGGGCTGTGGAGGCTTGCGTGGATGTCCGCTCCACACCTCGAAGAACGGTACGGTATAAAATTCGCTCGCCTGGAGGACACTTCCGGTCAGATCAATTTATTCATTGAGTCCCGTTTGATTGATCGATCTGACGGAAAATGCAATTTGTTCTAAACAAACGAGCACACCCGCTATGCTGATGACGTCATCACACGGGCACTAAAGTAATCATCCTCACTTAAAAGCTTTGATCCGCATCAGTACGTGTGGTTATCGTGCTTTTGATATTGTTATTGCTTAGATCTCGTATTATTTATATTTTGGCCGTTCAACCTCTGAGTTACAATTAAACTAACGTGCCCTGTATTTAGTGCAGGGTGGTCGTAAAATCAACCAGTATATTGATTTAATCTGTGGTACGTTTGCAGGCGGACGTCAGAATGAGGGGACGCTCAGCAGGGGGTGCCAGGGGGAGTGAAAGGGTGGTGGAGAGGGGAAGGGAGGGCGGAGGAAAAGGAGGAGCCGTCGGTGGAGGAAGAGGTGGTGTCCTCCCCGTCTGTGTCCACAGGAGAGGAGCGGCCGCCATGTTAACGAAGAAGCCCGGAGTCTCGGTCCACCCGACGGGTGAGTACGACCCCCTGTAACCGCTGCCCGGGCACCTGAGCCTGGCCAGCGTGGCCCGGAGTGACCGCCGAGTTCCTACGCCTTGACCACGGAGGGAAAGCCCGAGGGAGGCTGGGGGCTGGCTGACAAACACAGGTCCTTCTGTTCCTTCTCTGCCCCTAAATTCGATTTAATCTCATCAGATGTGGGCAGAAGAAGCTGCGGCGAGAAGGTCAGAAACCGGGAGGTAAAATGGAGGAATCGGCACCGACCGCGGCTCCAGACAGCTTCCTCCCGGCGGGGGTTTATTTTTAGCTAGCGTTAGCTGAGAAGTGACAGCCGCGGGGGAACGAGATTTTCTGTTTACTGCCTGGTTTCCCCTCTGGTTCGGCTGTTCGGAGGGACTCCACGGTGGTTTCGGGTCGGTTCCCCGGCTCTCCGGGCAGACGCGGAGCTCCGGAGCGGTGTTTGTTTTCGGTTGCTGGGTGATATTTGGCCTCCGGCTCCGCAGACCAGCCAGCCTGGGTTCGGATCAGACAGGGGTCAGCTGGTTCCCCTCTGATATTTACCGTCTCTAAAACACTTTAATGACGCTGTCACAAGAAGAAAAAACGTGTTGCTTTGGTCCATTTAATGCTCGAAAAGACTCCTTCAAGATCTGTTCTGGCTGTTCGTGCTGTTACCTCTGTTTTAGGGTCGGTTCCGTCCGTTTCGGGGTCTGTTCCGTCCGTTTCGGGGTCTGTTCTGTCTGTTTTAAGTTCTGTTCTGCCTGTTGTGGGTCTGTTCTGTCTGTTTTAGGTCTGTTCTGTCTGTTTTATGTCTGTTCTGCCTGTTTTGGGGTCTGTGCTGTCTGTTTTTGGGGTCCATTCGGCCTGTTTTAGGTCTGTTCTGCCTGTTTTGGGGTCTGTGCTGTCTGTTTTTGGGGTCCATTCTGCCTGTTTTAGGTCTGTTCTGCCTGTCTTGGGGTCTGTTCTGCCTGTTTTGGGGTCTGTGCTGTCTGTTTTTTGGTCCAATCTGCCTGTTTTAGGTCTGTTCTGGCTCTTTGGGGTCTGTTCTGTCTTTTTTTGGGGTTCCATTCTGCCTGTTTTAGGTCTGTTCTGGCTCTTTTGGGGTCTGTTCTGCCTGTTTTTCCGAACTATCCTAGAACCTTGACATCAGTGCTACTAAGAGTCTTTAGTCTGTTTGTTTTATTCTCCCGGGTTTGTGCTGTGTTTATGTCTGTAGGAAACGCTACAACTACTGCTGGTGTACATAATGGTGTCCTTGACTGGACTTAAGTTTGCCCGTTAAACAGGCTGAACTAGTTGGCGCCGCAGGTCAGGCGCCGGGCGCTAGTTTGACCCTCTGATTTGTTCTTGTCTCTCTATTTCTTCTATTAAAATAATGTATGAATGGATCACCGTAGACTCGATCACCGTAGACCCGATCACTGTAGACCCGATCACTGTAGACTGCGTTGCCCCTTTCTGTCCCCTATTGATCAGGGGCCGTCGTCTTGGTAACGTGGTCGTACGCAGCAGCTTCACTGTCGTTAACCCGTGCTGGTTTGTGCGCAGGGATTTTGTCTCGGCACCCGTGTTGCATTGGAGCAGCGAGCGAGGTCACGGCGTCTCGGAGTCCCCTCACGGGTCCTGTCGGGCGGCATGCCAAGTGTGCTCGCCTGGAGCTTTGGAATCTCCAGCTCGGTGTCATGTTCCGCACGCCACTTTTCCACTGTGCCAGCGCAAAAGTGTCGACGGCCGTCCGGCGTACGGGGTTGGATCCAGGATGGACGTGCACCCCCCCCCCCCCGGAATTTTGACTCCCTGGAGAATATGTTGATGAAATATTCGCTTCTTCACGGGTTTCTAAAAATCCGCATTGACGATTCCAAAAAATAGACCTTTGTTTTTCTAAAGTACGCCTCGCTAGCCTTTCTGGTTGAAGTTCGGAAATCTCCGACGTTTTCCAGCGGGTTCGAGTGGGGATGTATTGATCGCAGTATCGGTTATTGGTGAAGCGACTGAGCCGCGGTGCCACAGGTAAGAAGCGGCGGAACCGGTTGTGCGTCGTCTCGCTGTGACTCACCGTCATTATCGGGATTATAGAGCGTTCAGATTAGCCTGGATTAGGTCAGGACGGTGGCCTGTGAGGGCCCCTTCCTTTTCCCTACACCGGATCCAACATGGCGGCTGTTTGGAAGCGCTGAAGTAGCTTCCTGGTTGTTTTGACGTTAAATACAAATGTCTCTCTGCTTTCAGGCAAAGCGGGCGAGCCGGGCTACTCTTCCGGTCACAGTGGCTCCCAGACGACATCGCCCGCCGCCCTGCCGCGGCTCCGCGCTAACCTCAACCCGCTGACGGTACGAGGAGCTGATGCACTGATCCGCCTAAATGTCCTCAGAGTGTTTATCAGCTATAGGAGCTTAGATTTAAATGAATATACATGTCAACTCATCATGTAGCACAGCACAGTTAGCATGTTAGCATGGCGCTACCCTGAGCAGCAGTTCACTGAAGCGCTCAGCCGCAGCTATTAATAGACGGGTGCTTAAAGCAGCTGATTGGTTTATAGAACGGAATGAAGCTCTCGCACACACGCACGATCTTGACATCAGTGATGAGGAAACGTTTAAACCAAGTGTCTTAAAGTCATTAATCGGGTATCAACATAATCGGGAAGTGGTTTAGCTTCAAATGGCTTGTAGATTTAAAGCCTCCAGTCAAGAATCAATAAACAAAAACAGGTTCTGAGCCCTGAAGAAGAGTGTGTGTGTGTGTGTGGGGGGGGGGGGGGGAAACCAAACATACCTCTATTGTCTGACACATGCATGCTGGTCTCCACGGCAACAGAAGACTCGGAGGTGTGATCGAAGCCTATCAATCGGTGAACCTGATTTCCTGCGCTTCCTCCTCAGGGGGGCGCTAAAGTCGCAATGACGGATCCCGTCCAGCTGTCGTCGCACTCGCAGGTCCACATCACCCAGCTGTTCGAGGAGAACACCAACAAGCGTCCAGTCCTCGCCTCCCAGCTCAACGGCCAGGCCCGGTCGGGGTTATCGCTGCCGGACCACCACGCCGCCGCCGCCACCGAGTCCCCCCACCACAGCCGGCAGGGCAGCGCCACCTCCAACAAGTTAATGGACAGCAAGCCAAAGCCCGGCTTCCTGAGCCCGGAGCAGGCCATGAAGCAGTTCATGTCCAAACTGTCGACCTTTGAGCACCACGAGGTGTTCAACTACCCCGAGGGTGGGTTCCTGTTTGACCCCGCAGGAGGGAGGGGAGGTCACCACCAGCCTGTCCCAAACTTTAAAACTTCTCTTGTCTCCTCAGTGTACTTTGTTGGTCCAAATGCCAAGAAGAGGTTGGGGATTATGGGCGGAGCCAATAACGGAGGTTACGACGACGATCAGGGGTCATATATCCACGTTCCGCACGACCACATATCCTACCGCTACGAGGTGCTGAAGGTCATCGGCAAGGGCAGTTTTGGACAGGTAACCCGCCGCAGCAGGAGAACACCTCGGACGCCGACGCCCCCCGGCTGATCACGTGACCCTCCTGTCTCTGCAGGTGGTAAAAGCCTACGACCACAAGTGCCAGACCCACGTGGCGCTGAAGATGGTCCGCAACGAGAAGCGCTTCCACCGGCAGGCGGCGGAGGAGATCCGCATCCTGGAGCACCTGAGGAAGCAGGACAAGGACTCGGGCATGAACGTCATCCACATGCTGGAGAACTTCACCTTCCGCAACCACATCTGCATGACCTTCGAGCTGCTCAGCATGAACCTCTACGAGCTCATCAAGAAGAACAAGTTCCAGGGCTTCAGCCTGCCGCTGGTCCGGAAGTTCGCCTACTCCATCCTCCAGTGTCTGGACTCGCTGCACAAGAACCGCATCATCCACTGCGACCTGAAGCCGGAGAACATCCTGCTCAAGCAGCAGGGACGCAGCGGCATCAAGGTGAGACATCAGGGCCGGAGTCGGACCCGGTTCAGGGGTTCCTTTGTCCTGATCTCCATCTCTGTCCAGGTAATTGACTTTGGATCCAGCTGTTATGAACATCAGAGAGTCTACACCTACATCCAGTCCAGGTTCTATAGAGCGCCAGAGGTCATTTTAGGTGAGTTTCCATACGAGGTTCCTTTCTGGGAACGGGCCAAGACGGTGCTCTGACTGGTTTCGTGTGGATTTCTTCAGGTTCCAGATACGGGATGCCGATCGACATGTGGTCTCTGGGCTGCATCCTGGCCGAGCTGCTGACGGGTTACCCGCTGCTCCCTGGCGAGGACGAAGGCGACCAGCTGGCCTGCACTATGGAGCTGCTGGGCATGCCCGGTCAGAAGCTGCTCGACGCCTCCAAAAGGTCCAAGAACTTTGTGTCCTCCAAAGGATACCCGCGGTACTGCACCGTCACCACGTTGCCCGACGGCACCACCGTGCTGAACGGCGGCCGGTCGAGGCGGGGGAAGGCGCGCGGCCCGCCGGGCAGCAAAGACTGGAGCGCGGCGCTGAAGGGCTGCGACGAGCCTCTGTTCCTGGACTTCCTCAAGCAGTGTTTGGAGTGGGACCCGGGCCTCAGGATGACACCCAGCCAGGCGCTGCGGCACCCGTGGCTGAAGAAACGACTCCCCAAGCCTCCGGGCGGGACCACCACAACGGAAAAGACCTCCAGGCGAATCGGCACCACCGCCACGGACGGCGCCATCACCTCCATCTCCAAAATTGCCACCGCCTCCTCAGCAACCATGTCCTCCTCCTCCTCCAAAACCAGGACTAACTTGGCAGCAATCACGGACACTAACGGGAATATCCAGCCGAGGACGGTTCTACCAAAGCTGGTTAGCTGAGAGCGACCCGCTCTCGTGAATCTGTCTGTCCTGTTTTGATGAGTGTGTAGCTTTTTAGAGATGATGAGGCCGGCGCGTAAGCTAGCTGAAGGAATCAGGATTGTGCTTTTGAATTTTGAGCAGACAGGAAGTGACCCCGGGTGACCGACACGATGCTCTGACCGACGCGCTGCTCTGACAATCGTAGCACGCTGTAGCTCTGATCCAAACATGGTGCTGATGGAGGGAACAAGGCTTTTTATCACTGAAGATGCTTTTTAGCTTGGCCGCAAGTCAACTCGACACAAAACCCCCACGCTCTGCCCTTTTAGCGTTCCAGATTTAGTTTTACGTTAACTTTCTTCACATTTGGATCAGTATGAATATCAAACTCTCTGAGCTGCTCAATTCTCTCAGCTAGCTGCTTTTTCCACAATGAACGGCTAGCCTTTGTTAGCTTTGTGCCTGTCAAGTGGCTAATTACTCCAGGTGGTTTGGAACTAATAGTTAGCCATTACTTAGCTTTTACTGTGCAGAAAAGTGAGCCTAGTCGATGTGAATCAGTCAGCAAGTTCTGGCTGGCTGATTATTTTGGCCTTTTTTTGGCGGTTTGGTGGTAAAAATTAGCCTTCCTGCCGGTGGTCTGACTGCTGCCCACTGCCTTACGTAGCTGCGCGGATACGAAGGGTCAAATTAGCGTTGAAAAACAGGCGCTTTTCAAAACCAAAGTCTTTGCTGGTTCAACAAACGGCTAATTTAGCCTGTTCGATTTAGCCACGCGCATACAAGGGTTTAATCATTCAAGCATTGTTTAAACAATTAGAAAGATTTTAAAAAAACTCTTTTGATGAATTACAAAGTTTTAAATCTGGGGGATAGAGAGGAAGATGTTTTTTTTTCCCAAAGTAGATTTTTATAAAGTTAAAAAAAAGGGAGAGTGAAGACCAAAAAATGCAAACAAACAGAAAAAGATTAATTGGAAGTTTAATTGAAATTTAACACCGATTTTAATTCAAATGCCTTCCGACTCACAGTAGAACTAAAGCACAGGTGGGTAATTAAGTCCCCCCCCAATGGAGTGAACGTTTCGGCGATTGGTGGATCTCTGGACTCACCTGCTCAGACGCACCAATCAGAGCGCACGATTATTTCAAAGAAACCGCCGTTTCAAACCCGATTTATTTTCCTTCCACAAGGCCGAAAGTTCCCGTTTTCTCGCTTGGACCTGGTAATATTGATAAAATATTGTCAGTATGGAGGGGGGGGGGGGGTGTGTGATTGTTATTTATTTGCTACAGCTGAATCATTATTTATTGATGGGAAACTTGCGCTATACTTGAATGTTTGTGTTGTATGTAGCGGCGCGTCTGTATGCTGACAATGCAGTTTTCTGAGCGTGTATGGAAACAAACGCACCTTGCTGTTTATGGACTCCTTCAGGGAGGAGGAGGAGGATGAAGAGGTGTGCGCACCATCACATGTAGCACATGGCTGAGTGGACGCTAACGCTAACACAGACACTACCTTCTCCGCCCATCTCAGGTGAAGCTCCGCCCCCTCCTGACCTATTACTAGGAAGTACCTAGTAACCAGGAAGGGGCGGTCCTCTCTGATGTAAGTTTATTTCCTAAGGATTTGATCGGTTGTTTCCTTTTTATGTTTTATTTTCATTTTTAGTGAGACGCGAGTTGACGGCGGTAATTTTGTGCCTTCAGTATCCCCTGGCCACGCCCACCCAGCATGCCAGCGCCCACACGGTTACAGTTTCACAGGCTAAAGGTCGTCGGGTCGTGGTTAGTCCCGAGTGTCATCCGCCAGGCTCAGTTTGGCTTTAAAACCAACTTCCTGAAGATTGACGCTAAAGCGCTGATCCTAAACTGTGCCAGAAATTTTGTAATATTAGCAACACGTGGTCATAGTGTGTAGTTTGTGACCGTAGGAACGTCCTTGTCTGGTTCCTTTTGTTAGCAGGAGGATATGTGTTGCTGTTGGCAGCTGCTACATTTGACGGAAGCCCTCTGACAAAAAGAACATTTTTTAACTGAAAATTTGAAGTAAAGTTATTTTTAAGCGCAGGATTACCACCACGTTCGACAATTTGTGTTGCAATACTTTTTCAGACCAGTCAAAATTTTTCATACATTTTTTTTTACAAATGACCTGAAGTCTTTTTACTGTTTTATGAAAAAAAAAAAAATTGAGACTAAATTGTCAAAATTTTGTTATGATGAAACTTTTGGTGTGTTTAAAAAAAGATGTTTAAGACAAACGAGGTCAAAAACTTTATCATTGAGATGGAAAGGGGCTTCCGCAGTTCTGAAGTGTTTACAGTACTGGCAGTGCACCAGCTAACGTCATAGCTCGAGTGTGTGCGTGCGCGTGTGTGTGGCCAATTTTATCAGGACCCATGGGTGAAGCCTGCTGACACCAGGGCTAAACTAACACTAGCTGATTCACTGCTAGCATTCCTTTGCTAGCTGCTGCACTGATGTTTCCTCTACATTTAAAAGTAACTAAACCCCAAAGTTTTGGCTAATCTGCAGGGAGGAAATTTACAAAATTGAAATGCTTTGACTAAACTGTCAAGAGTTGCAACCGAATTAAGAAAACTTCTTATCCAATTACATTTGTTTTTTGGTTTGGGGGTTTAGTTACTCTTTAAGCACACTACTCAACTGTGTAATAACTGCTAGTATCAACCTGCAGTGTTGAATCTCCACTACATGGAGCACGAAACTTCTGGTAGAGATGCAAGCTTAGCATCATTTAGATCTTCTTTTTTTTTTTTTTTTTTTTTTTTTTTACATCAGTACCTCAGACTGCTCAGATTTCTATATTATTACTGTTGTTGCGACTAACACAGGGCATTTGGTTGAAACTACCAAAGTGCATTCCTTTACAAGGCTAGCAGAATGCTAGCTGCTTACTCAGGCAGGTAGGGGAGTAAAAGAATATACAGAAAGCAAGAAATGGGGGGAACAGAACAAAAAGCAGCAGCTGCCTGTCAAAGAAACACTATATAGGTAAATATCTGAAGGAGCTGCCATCAGGTCAGTAGTATCACCTTAAACTCAGCTGTTATCCTCGAAGGGTTAGCTCTGCTAGCATGAAGCTGCGCTGTATTTAAGTGATGTTTGCCAGTTGGTTTTTATAGTGATTCAGTCTGTAAATATCTTTTTTTTGGGGGGGGGGCTCTGCCATTACGCAGAGTTAAACAATGTACTGTATTTACTGTACAAAACTAAAGTTGACACTTTTTCTAGTGAACCTTTGTTAAATTTTATTGTGGTGGAAATCTTAAGAATAAAACTTTTATTCAACGCTGGGTTTTTTTTTTCAATCCTGACAAAAGCAAACGCACTTTTTAACATTTAGCATTAGATTTTCTTTTTCTTGGTTCCTTCATCCCAAATCAGATCAAATGGTTTGATCCAAGTCAATGTTAAATCGGTGGTTACAGGCAGGTTACCATGACAACAGGTGCTAATTAAATACAGTGAGTTCACAGTTTTCTGACAGGGATCATACTGGCTGTGGAAACACACTCTTTGACCATACATGAATGAGGTTGCCGTGGAAACGAGCACCGTCATTGGAGCAGCTGTGTTCCATATTAGGCAGCAGATTAACCAAAGAACACCAGCTGTGAGATTTCAGATGTAGCATGATGCTAATGCGCTAATTGTTCACCAATCAGAGAAACAGGTGATGCAACACCTTGAACACCTGTGGAATCTTGATCTGGGGGTGTGATGACATCATGAGGCCTCCATTATTGGGATTAAGATTGATTTGGTTTGTGGCTCCTAAATATTCCTGATTTTTACTGAATCAAAGTTTTTGAAATCATTTTTTTTTAAAACTCTTTTAAAAAGAATTTTGCTTTCACATAAACGTCTCCCTTAGTTTTCAGGTGAACCTTAATTTCAGATGAATCTGTCGTTAACCCATCAATAATATGTAGATGCCTCGGTCCCCGTCATATTGGGGGAGACATTAATGTCTATGGAGTAACCTTCGGGACAAGTAATAGCCCCGCCCACACGGCCTTCGCAGCCAATCAAAGACAGGGGGAGGGGTTGAGTGGGAGGAGCCCAAACGTCCTCATTCAGTCACAAATTTTTTACTTTTCTAAAATCTTTATTCATCTTAAGCAGGATGATCATGACATTTGGTCATCCTCTTTCTGCACTTGGATCGGTCTTGTGTGTGTGTGTGTGTGTGTGTGTGTGTGTGGGTGTGTTTTATCTATTTAAAACCGCAGCAGATTATAACACGTATGTAACCTGATAATGTGTGACTAGCTGCAGAGGATTGTGGGTCTGGAAGGAGCATTGAACCTGATGAACCTCTGACTTTGATTGTTTCATCAGGTCAGAATATCTGAGTACAATTCTCACTGTCCAGAATCCAGATTACGGCTCATCTGACCCCTCGTGCACATTGGACCTCAGTGGAAAGTCTGGATTGAAGGCGGCTCCTGATTGGATACTTTGTTGAGGCTCCTCCTCCTGCCCCACCAGTTTCTGATGCTGCGAAGAGTTTTACTCGGATGATAATCTTTGGGATTAAAGGGTCGGTCCAAGGGTGACCGGTTGGTTACTTTAGATGATGATGTCACTTCCTCTGTTCTGTTGTCTGAAGCTTCAGAACAGACCAATCAGAGCTGTGGAACCTTGAACTCACTCAATTAAGATTCTGAACATCCAAAAAAAATAAAATAACATGTGTGTGTGTGTGTGTGTGTGTGTGTGTGTGTGTGTGTGTGTGTGTGACAGAATTAGTGTCAGGTGGTAATTTGTCAGGCTGGAGGTCAATTTATTTCTAGCCTCTCTCTCACTGTCTCCCTCTCTCTCTCTCACACTCACACACACACACACACACACACACACACACACACACACACACACACACACACATATAGTAGACATAACAAAACAGATTTAGGATAAATAGTCTTTTCTCTTCATCTCAAACTATATCTCTCCATCTCTGTGTTCCTGTCGACTGTTGAGGTCATTTAATTTTCACGCCTTTGCTGTCGAAATTCTTAATGATTTCCTGGGAATTTCAATGTTCAATGTTCAATTTCAATGTTAATCAAATTTATAATGAACTCTCACTGTTCCAAATCGCCAATTCTCCAGGATTCACAGAAGCAGAAATCAGATCTTTATTTTCTGCCCCCGCCAGGTGGTTAAATCGCGTCATTACAAGTGAAGTTTTTTGTTTTTTTTAGGCTGGTCATGAACAGCTCATTAATATTATCACATCACATTAACATTAATAATGTAATGTGAAAATATGACATTATTATTTATATCATTATTGTAGTAACGCATCTTGTCCAACAGATGGCGACACATAATAAATAATTAGGTTATGTGACAGTTGGGATTGATTGGTCATGAACGGATTTTGATAAACTTTATAAAATAAACTAACCTGTAAACTACGGGGGTAAGTCACTATGTGTGGGGGGATGAGCATCTTGGCGCACACTCTTTGTTTTCTTTTTTCGAGTTCTTTATTTATTTTTGTTCATGGAATATAACAGTGGTAAAGACACCATTTCTCTTTAATGTTTCTTAAATCGCTAAATTACACATGCATTTTCGTATTTCACAGCTTTTTCTTCTGCTGCTGCACAACAACCAAAGTGATGTAACTGATGTTCCCTCCTGCTAACACAGGTTTGGGTCGTTCTAGCGCCACCATGAGGTCGGCCTTTAATCAACACCTGGAAACGCTGAAGCTCGACTTCACTGTGGGATCTTTACCTTCATGAGCTTCTGCTGCAGAATATAAAAACCGAATGTTGTTGAGGAGATGCAGATGAGCTTTGAAGCTGTGCAGCAGGTCTGCAGCACTGACATTTAATGATTTGCAACGACACATTTCCTCCAAGCAACATGCTGACTAACAGTGAAACACACACACACACACGGGGACAGACAGAGAGAGACAGAGCAACCACTGAAACTAAATAAATGATCTGGGCATTTTTGCAGAGTTTCCGTCACTGATGTGCCCTTTACATCGGCCCACGGGACCATGTGACCAGAGGAGGTGAACATAAACTGTTGAGAGCGATTCACGAGGAAGAACGGCAAGAGCTCGGCAACAAAAGAGTTTATTTAAATGGGAAATGAGAAACTCAAAGTGCATTTGCATGAAAGCTGAAAAATGGGACTCGTTTCATCATCTGCATTTACATATTTGTATGCTCGTCATTCTTGAAATGTTGGGATTTCTTTTTTTAAACGTTTGAATCTATGCATTTTTATTTTTAAAAAGGGGAAAAAAATGTAAACAATAAATAATTTATATGGGTGTGAATGATGTACATGCACATACACTCACACCACCAGCCAAACACAGCTTCTCATTCGAAGTTTTTTCTTTATTTTTACTACTTTCTACATTGCTGTACTGAAGACGGCAGAACTATGAAACAAGCTGCATGCAATTACAGAGCAAAACACTTGTGAAACAATTCTGTTTCCATGTTTTACGATCTACAAAGTAGCCACCATTCGCAACCTCACCGAGCTTCACCTGAAGTGGTTTTCACTTCACACTTGTGCCTGATCAAAGGGAATTTGTGGACCTTCTTTCGTCCAACGTTTCAACTTTCGTTGTGCAGAAGTCAGTTGACAGCCCTACTTAGCCTCCATCTTATGGAGAATCCATCAGCTGATTTAGGAGAAATGAACGTCCAGCATTACTTTAAGAGCAGAGGGTCAGACAGTCCTTTAGATGTATCCTCAAGTGTAGCCTCAAAGACATGAGGATGAGTTTATCTGTGTCACCAGATCGCGTCACCTCAGATCAGAGCCCAGATAAACGCCACGCGGAACTCGAGGTGAAGATGTGTCTGCTACTATTTGAGCTTTGAGGCCTTTATGAGTCTATGAAACCATGATTAGGAAAACGCAACATGCAGAAGAGATTTTTCAGGGGTAAGAAATAAAAGGAATGCAAGGACATTAGACCAGGGATGTTCGGGGCGATAAGTCCAAATTCGAGATCTGGGTTGTTGGGACGGATCGCAGTTATGAAATCTGACGTGATGTCTCAGCCTGCTCGCCCGCTCCTCTGACTTGCTCGCCCTCACTCTTTTTCACTTTTCCTCGCTCTCAGCGTTTTTTTCCAACCAGATATGCGTCATGGTTTCAAGGCTCAACAGGACGATTGCCCACCAAACGTTGGACCACGTGTGGATGTCAGGCACCACCTATTGCATTTGACTTGTTCACGGGCTTCGGACTACATGACTGTGAATATGGATTATATAAATTATTCATAGTACCTTAGAACAGGGGTCCCCAAACTTTTTACTGTGAGGGCCCCATAACTTTTCCCTTCTCTGATAAGGGGCCGGGGTCAGTTTGGAACAGAAAAAGTGTGAGGATTGCAGGAGTGCCTAAACGTAAAAATGTATTGTTTTCAAGAAAGCACAATCAAATAACCCTTTCTGGATTCTTCACAGAACAAAAGTCAGGAAATAAACAATAACACTATTAATGAAATAAATAATAACCAAATTACCCTCTCTGGTTTGTTCACATTAAAAAGTCCATTAAACAGAAACTTTCTGTTGTGCCGTGCACAATCTTAACAGGTCCAAGTTCAGCTTATTTGTACTTAAATGACTCATATGAGCAGTCTCTAAAGTCCAACTTTATTATCAAATACAAATACACATATATGAAAAAAAATCAAAATGCTTTCTGGTATTGTTCAGGGGGCCAGACAAAATGTGGAGGCGGGCCGTATCCAGCCCACGGGCCGTAGTTTGGAAACCACTGCCTTAGAACATCAATTTAAGAGAAAGCGAAACTTTTGAAGGACAGTTTTGTCATATTTTTTAATCTTGTTTTAATTGGTTCTATTGTTCTGTCCGAGCTGCTGATTTGGATCTCACTGAAGAACGAAAAGGCTGATTTACAATGTTGGAAGGAACTTTCTGGAATTCGTCCAGAACTTGGGTCAGGGGTAGCTCAGTCCGTTGGGGACTCAGCTGACAGCCCCAGGGCAGACAAATCATGGAAGGTGTTCTGTTAGTAGAGGGAGGTGCCAGAACACCTTCAGAGCACTACCCAGGTACCCTTGAGCAAGGTACAGAACCTACAAATATGAGGCTGCAAGTGCCTGGCAGTCATCTTGAGAACTATAGCAGAAGATGAACCTCCCTCAGGTCGTTGGTTTCCTCTTCATCACCCAATGCCTGCAGCTTATCCAAAGTCCTCCTGTGATCCTTCTTGTCCTAAATGAGCTGTGGAAGGGAAACCATGGCCTGAGATGTTTGAGCTCTCCACCACCTTGCAGTAACGATGGTGCACCTTTAGAGGAGCATTGATCTTTGATAGCTCAGTCAAATTAATATATTTGCCTGTATAATGTGTGACTATTCTCTCCTCTATCTGTCCTTCCCTGATCTTTCTACAGGAGGGTCCCCCATATGAGCCTGGTCCTGCTTGAGGTTCTGTCCTGTTAAGGGGGAAGTTTTGCTTCAGAGATGGATTCGGATTGCTGAACTTTATCGATGGGACGTCTTCCACATCCTGAAATCTCTGCAGGGGTAAAACTAAAATCTTCAAACAACTGTTGCCTACACAACTAATTCATCACATGACCTCTCACCTGGAGTTGTTCTCTATGCCTTTTCCTGCACTGAAATTGGTCTTCAGACCTTGATGGTTTATCGACACGTACATCTTCTATAAAAACACTCATGGGAACCTTTGATTGTCCAGAGTCAAATCAGTAATGCATGTAATTCAAAACTGATCCAAGAGAGGACAGTTGCATGATGGGAAAGTTTGCATGAGTAACAACCCCGCCCCCCCGTTTTCCTTTTATATATCAATAAATCTCTTGGAGTCTCTTGAGTCTAATTGAGTTAGATCGGCACTAATTCTTGAAGAGTTTCACACCCATGATGTTAAAAAATAGCAAGAGGGAGAAAAGTCAAAGTGTGAGTGTGGGCCAGTCTGAAGAGAGAGTGAGGAGGCTAACAGGTCGCTGCAACGTTCCTGTCTGCGCCCATCAACTTTAGTTCCACAGATTATTTTTAACTGCTCAGTTTTATGTCTCTACACCCTCCTTTTCTGTGCTAGTTTAACTTGCATACTTGTGGTAGATAACCGACACCACAGATGGTAATGCCAGACATGTGATGGGGGCTCCGTGTCAGATGACCAGGCCTCCATGGTGACATGACCTAACTCCCCCAATGGAGATGGTCTGGGATGAGATGAACCCCAGAGTGAAGGCAAAGGGGCCAACCAGGACTCCATCATGGCTGCTGGAAAACCATTTCAGATGATTGATACATGAAACTTATGGAGAGAATGTGTCCAGAATCTCGAATTTAAAATGTGTTTTGAGTTATTTCACAATTTTTGTTTACTACTTACTGTAATTACAGATGGGGTAATTAATAGTTTTGATGCCTTGCCACACACACACACACACACATAAATACATACATACATACACACGCATACATACATACATACATACATACATACACACACATACATACATACATACATACGCACGCACGCACGCACGCACGCACGCACGCACGCACACACACACACACACATACATACATACATACACATATGCGTGACAAACCCTAAACAACTCTGTTGTTTTCCTACAATCGTGTATTTCTATTGGGAAGTTTTCAGAACTTTCTATTGGTATATTGCTAAAAGAACTAAAGAATGTTGCCATCATCAGTCATGACATTGAAAGCCAGACAGGAAGTTTTATATTTCCCAGGTGTTGTTGATCAAACCATCACCACTGGCCCGTTTAAGTTCCTGTCACAGTCTTCTTTGAACATAGATGATAACAGATCAACAACAACAAATCTGAAGCTGAAGTTCTCAGTGTTTTCTGACCACACACATGCACACACAGTGGAACACAGCTTGATTTCTTAGAAATCACAATGCTGCAAAGTCACCGAGGAGTCAGGATGCATTGTGGGTAAGAGCTTCAGTTACAGTAAAAGTAAAGTCTTTACCAGAAGGGATGACACAGGATGTGACATCACGGCATTGGAGCTGCAGGGTCTGACAGCAGCACAGAGGCTGCGGTGGTCTTCCTCACCAGAAATGTAACCTTGGAGATGACTCCGGTCCGTTTACTTTAATAGCAGTAAACACGTCGACAAGAAGTTATTTGTCTCCTGAAAGTCTAAACATATTTCCATACATATGGGTTTGGTTGATAAACTGATTACTCTCAAATACTGTAAAGATGATAATTTGATTACAGCTACAATTTCTTCAATGTTTCCACGACTTTTTACAACTTCAAATGTTTAAGATCAACACTTTAGAAGATTTACGTAAAGATAATTAATACAGTTAATTTAATCATCTCTGGAGTTTGCATTTAAATATTTAAGATAAATTAACAAATATATTAAATATACCCGCAAATGTAATCTGATAACTCTAGCTAGATTACTGAGACTTAATGATTCTGTATTTTCATTCATAAAATATCTTTTGTACATTTCCTTGGATCATCACAATTCAACGAAGTAATCAGATTACAATGTACAATGTAAGATTTCAGTGTGGTTAAAAAAAATGAGCTGATGTTTTACAAAAATTGAACCACTTTTTTATTTGAAAATGTCTAAGACACATAACAAAAGTCATTTTGTTGGCCAGTTTTCTTAATTTGTAGTTCTCTGTAGGTGCCAAATTAATAAATTAGTAATAAATAAACAAAATAAGATAATACATGTAAGAAGGAACACTTCAGAATTAAATAAAAGTTAAATTAAGACATAAATAGTAAAAACAATAACATGTCAACTTGGAACTTTTTTGTACTTTGGTATATATAAATATATATAATTTCTTGTGATTATATATATATATATATATATCTCAATCATCTGTCAACAATTGAAGAGATTGTAAAAATACATTTACAAGATTTTCATTATTGCTCCAATAAATCTTCATTAAACAGCTATAAATTTAAATTTCATCATTTTTCTCTTTGATTCTTCCACTCTAATGACCTCGAATCGACATCTGCGTTTGCCGCCGCCGTCGTCGCCGCCGCTTCTCCAGCTTGTTGGGCAGGGAGCTCGCCTCCCTGTAGACCTTGATGAGCTCCCACAATGCTTTGCTCTGAATGACTGCGTTGTTAAACTGGAAGAAAGAGGGAAATCGAGCTCAAATTTAAGTCTGAACATTTCAGTTGAAAAGTTTTTAGTCTAAATCTTTCTTAAATGTAAGATGAAGGTGTTTATGAACTTAAGATAAAGCTGCTGGTAATTCTGGGGGGGAAATCACTTTTGTAAAGGAATAAATGGCTGAAGAGTCATAGAAAGCCAAGTCGTACATGAACAGATCTCTTCTCTGTCCTTGTCTCTCTCTCCCCTCTCCTTCTGTCCTCCCTTGCTCTGTCCCTCTCTGTCTCCTCACTCTTGTTCCTTGAGTGTCTCCATCACTCTCTCCATCAATCTTTCGACCTAAAAGTGTTGACCTTCCGCGTGGACATTTTTGGCCCCCTCTCTCTTCTCATTGCCTGACGTCCATCAGCATCTCCGTGAAGTACGTTCTCACCTGGACTTCTCTCAGAGGTTGAAGCATCTTCAGGAGCTGCTCAGGTTTGTTGTAATGTTGTATCCTCAGATTTGTGATCTTCTTCAGGATGTAGTTCAGCTGCGACCTGAGCTCGGCGGTGCCCTTATCCCCGGAGCTCTGGGCGGTGGTGGGACCCGGAGTTGGCAGCTCCTTCAGCATCTGGTTGAGTATCTTGTCGTAGGTTTGCAAAATGGCGCTCATGTAGATCATCTCTGCCTGTGGGGACATGTATAGATGATGTATAGATTCCGGAAATGTTTGATCTCAGCTCAAAAAACAAATCAAAAAAACAATCTCTTAACAGCTGAACAGTGAGTCAGCAGTTAGCATGTTGGTACCATCACGCTACTTTGACTCTGTCACACCGTCGCTGAACAAAGTTTAATCCTTTATCTTAAACTTTATCTTAACAGAATAAGATCAAAAAGACAACCAGCTTACGCTTAATTTGATTACATTCTGATTGATTCTGAAGCTTTGATGAAGATGGTTTGCATCATCTTCACGTATTCATGCCAAATATTGATTATTAGCGGTCATTTCTGCACTTGGAGTCAAAGGACAAAATTTGAAAACTTTTAAAAGGAAATATTTAAAGGGTAATTTCAGATGAGTCAAAGTGGGTAAAACGTCTGCGTGTGGAGGAAACTTTGCCGAGGGTCTCTGGAAACACTGCCGGGCTGGCAGCGAGCACAAGTGTGAAAAAGTGAAAGTTTCAAAGTAAAACTCGAGCATCATCAAGGAAACTACCTGCTGACACCACAGCGACACTGAAACCTCTCGAAAAGGGAAACAAAGCAACGTCTGTGGCTAAAATGTGTCTGAACCACGCAAAAAATAGAAAGCATGGTAACAAAAAAGGCTGACCACGATAGTCAACGAATCTCATTAAACTTCAATGTTCACATATAACATTTTCATGTTTACTGTCCTGTTTCATCTACTCTGATTCAGGTCTTCCGATACTAAGCTAGGCTAACTGCTGGAGCCCTGACATGTGGGCGGAGTTTGTTCCATCGCACCTATAATGTGGGCGTGTTTTACCTGCAGGTTTCCAGAAAGCGGCTCTTTGGAGAAGATGGGCTTTCCGTCAAATAGTTCTTTATTCGTAATCGTCTGCAAAGAAACACAAAAAAACAGAAATTGCACATTTTTGTTTGCAGGGTGCTAATAAATACTGGGATAAAGTTGTTGATTCAAAGTTGATTAGTTTCTGTTTATGATTGACCGATTGATTGATCAATGATTTTTGTCTGGAGTTTGAGTCAGATGAACCAAAGTAAAATCAGACAAATCTTTGAGTCAACGGACGTCCTTAAACGCACCCCAAACCACTTAACCCGTACTCACATAATGGCCCAGGAGGTTCTGGATGGTTTTGTTCATTTCTACTGGGATGTAGGAACCTCTGACGTGACACACGGCCAAACACAGACACCACCCCACCACTGCCGTTGCCATGGTAACCATCCTCTCACGCTTGTAGTACTTCTGCCGGCGGCGGGCTCAAATCCCAGAGGTTGTGCGAGTCGTTTCTGATGGCGAAGGCGCGGGTCGGTCGTCCGTCTGAAGTTTGCTGAAACTGCTCAGCCTGTGAGGAACCCATTCGTTTATAAGCGGTGGAAGCAAGTGGCTTCGACTGAGAGTGGAGAGAGAGAGAAGCTGGTGATGGAGGTGTGAAAACTGTGGTTGTGCTGTTTCCTCTAAAACATCAAAGTTCACAGAAGTGGGTGGGGGGTCCTGCACACATGTCAGTCACCAGCTCCTCTCACCTCACCTCACACACTGGCTTCAGTGGAAGATGACTGGTCACACTGGGAGCTTTTTCCGATGAATGTCCCGGGAGCGTGGGGCTCCACCGACGACGTCTACCTGAAATATGGTGGCCGTCGAGGATCCCAAACGTAGAGGAAAAGTTCTGAATGACACACGCTAACGTCGTCAAGGATCCCAAACGTAGAGGAAAAGTTCTGATGACACACGCTAACGTCGTCGAGGATCCCAAACGTAGAGGAAAAGTTCTGAATGACACACGCTAACGTCACTGGGGGAAACATGTTTCGTCGAACCATTCTCGAATGTATCGCTGAGCTACGCTAGCACATGACCGGAGGCTCCTCAGAGCAGGTCCAGGTTCACGGTGCAAAATGCTCAACCAGCACACGGACACAGCGTTGGGCTCGCGACCCTGAACCCCCCGTTTCAGTCCATCTTGGCTTTGATAAAGAACACTCAGATATCAGCAGGTCATAAAAATCTCACCACATTCCAGAAAGAAATTCACTGAGAAAAAAAAAAAAAAAGATAATAATAATGATAATAAAAGCACGTCAAAATGCGCTGAGAACTTCTAAAGAGAAGTAGCCTGTCGTCCATGCAGGAGAAGCTAGAGTTCAGACAGGTGTGGTGACCTTAATGCTAACGAGGAAACCATAAAACCCAAAAATAAACTAAACCATAATGAGTGATGGTTGCTAGTTACCATAAAGTATTGTTAATTTTGCTAAACGTGAAGAATTATCTAAATAGCAGTCAAACTTTGCTCAGGCTGATATTAGACTATTTGGGGTTGGTCAGGATGAGTCAAACACAAGGCAACAAACTGAGCTAACAAGTGCTAACATGGATAGCATGTGGACACACGGGTCGTGAGCATTACATCTGCTGCTGGATTTCCTCTGTTCTGTATGAATGTTGTCATGCTCAAACATCAAACAGGGACAGGAAGTGAAGTCACCCGACAGTTCGTCTGCCTGGGTGTCAAGAAGAGAGTTGCATTTAAAAGAAACTTCAAATGCGAAACCTTTTTTTTTACATTTACACTCACAATGACTTAATCAGAATTCCTGAGAAGTGGAAAAAAAAACCCCATCGCATAAAACAGGCTGAGCGAAAGTAAAACGACAGGTGGGTCCAGGTTCTGCTAATTACTGTCCAGGTTCTGCTAATTACTGTCCAGGTTGTGCTAATTAGCTTTAACGATAAAAAGTAACTTGTAATTTCACAGCAGAGGATTTTACTGGTCCACTGAATCCACGTTAGCAGTGAAGCTAATAAAGCTAATGATCCTGCAGTAGCTTTAGCTTCTGGATCATCAGAACGCTCTAAAAGTAGCAACTCTTAAAATGTTTTACTCAAAAATCATTGTTTTTGTAATAGAAAAAAACATTTTAGGACAATATTTTATTTAATATTTTAGGACAAAATATGAAACTGTTAGCTAAATAATTGGGTGACGTTAAACGTACAGCTGTCAGTCATCATCATTAGATTATTCAAAAGCAAAGTGGTCAGGAACAGGAAGGAGCTCATCAGCTACTGGGGGGGTGGGGGCATCTACCTCGTGCAACACCACGCATTAACAGTTCAAAGTTGAGCTGAGCAGAAACAGGAAGCAGGAAGTGGTGCAGTGGGTATCCCCGCATCAAACAGGAAGTTCTGAGCATGTCTGTGCGGCTCGGATCAACAATGACCCCAGATGCACTTTAGAAACATATTAATAACATCATGCTAATAACAACATTCAGGATTAAATGTTAGCATCGTCCAGATCTCCTTGACAACCGCGCAAGAGCTTTGATGCTTGCTGAGGCTGTGGCTTGTGGGGGCGGGGCTTAAACCCCTGATGGGTTTAGAAGAAGCAACAAGTGTTTGGTTTCATCTCACAACGTTTGATGAACACGTTCATCCTCAAATCAGTTCAGAACTTAGCTCAGAACTGAAATCAGGAATCAAGAAGGACCTGCGGACAACTTCCTGCTTCACTTCCTCCCAGAGGTGACTCAGAGTTTCTAAACTTTGGAGCAGAACCAGAACTGTTTTCCCCGGCTGACATAAGTGGGAGCACGAAACCTTCCGTCCCCACGAAGGTCAAGCCAACCAGCCATGTGAGAGAGTGTTTAGGATCTATATGATTTATGATTTATATTAATGCTATCAATATTATGGATGCTAATATTGGAGCTTTGAGCTGATTTCCATAAATTTAGATGTGAATAGAATTTGATATGGAAAATGAACTGGTGATGTCATTCCGCCTGTCGCCCTTTGATGACATCATCAGGGGGGCATTCTCGTGTTGGGTAAAATCCCAAATACCTCACAGAAAAAAGAAGTTTCATTTTTGTTTTAGTCATGAAACATTCACAATGCAAAAGGTATCAAAAGTGTTTTTGGCTCTTCCGCTGATTCAGTTTTTATAGTTTGGACTGGCTGAAATAAGACAAACGTTTTTGATGCTGATCATTTTTTTTATTATTATCATTATTGAAATCAACAAAATAATTTTAAAAAATCAAATAAGTTAATTATAAATAAAATACATTTAGATGGGGAAAACTGTGGGTTTAGAAATAAGCTAAGTGAACCTTAAATAAATAAATATGCTGACTGTAAACGTGTTGTGACATTGTGAAAACCTTAAGTTATTTTAAATAAAGAATAAGAAATGACCTTAAAGGACTACGAGAGCAATGTGGCGCTGACTGGGCATCACTCCGAGGATGAACAGTGGGCGGAGCCACAGCTGCCAATCAAAGAAGCGGCCTGGAAGATCTCTTTGAACTCAGCCAGAGCTCTTCTCTGGACCATGATGTCGTCCACCTGCAGATACATCACAAAAACACTTAAGACGCTAGGCTTTAGCTGATGTTAGCTGATGTTAGCTGAGTTTAGCTGAGTTTAGCTGAGTTTAGCTGATATTAGCTGAGTTTGGCTGAGTTTAGCTGAGTTTAGCTGAGGGTGGCTGATATTAGCTGAGTTTGGCTGATATTAGCTGAGTTTGGCTGAGTTTAGCTGAGTTTAGCTGATATTAGCTGAGTTTGGCTGAGTTTAGCTGATATTAGCTGAGTTTAGCTGAGTTTGGCTGATATTAGCTGAGTTTAGCTGATATTAGCTGAGTTTGGCTGAGTTTAGCTGAGTTTGGCTGAGTTTAGCTAAGTTTAGCTGATATTAGCTGAGTTTAGCTGAGTTTAGCTGAGTTTGGCTGAGTTTAGCTGATATTAGCTGAGTTTAGCTGAGTTTAGCTGAGTTTGGCTGAGTTTAGCTGAGTTTAGCTGAGTTTGGCTGAGTTTAGCTGAGTTTAGCTGAGTTTAGCTGATATTAGCTGAGTTTAGCTGATATTAGCTGAGTTTGGCTGAGTTTAGCTGATATTAGCTGAGTTTAGCTGCTTAGAAACGTTACCTACCTTTATTGGCCCATCTTAGCCACTTATTAACTGATTTTTTTAAACCTGATTTTATCTGTTTATTCTCTGATTTGAGATGATTTAAGATCATTATTAGCATATTTGGCTGATTGTAGCTTATTAATAGGTATTTTAGCGGATTATTAGCTCATTTTATTTGATTACTAGCTGGTTTTAAATAACCTGTTTTGGCATGATTGTTGGTTTTGTTTAACTGATTATTAACTGATTTTAGATCATTTAAAATTCGTATAAGCATTTTATCTGAAGATAACTTATTATGACGTGATTGTACCTGATTACTAGCTGAATTACAATTATTTTTTAGCTTTTTTTTTTTTAGCTAAGCACATATTATCTTATTTGAACATGATTTTAGCTGATCTGATCAGATTTTAATTTTAATTTGTAGCTGGTTTTTAGCTGATAATCAGCATCTGGCTTTATTGATCCTCGTCTTTTTATGAGGATCTCGCTGAGACGAGCGTGTTTCCCCTGATGTTGCCTGAATGTCTCTTAAGACTTGGCTGATGAGGAACACAGCAGAATTTTAGATTAAGTTAAAAAAAATCAGCTTTGGTTCAGAGATAGAAAAGGAGTAAAAGGTAAACGTGATGCTAATAGGAGTCAGCCTGAGCAGGCATGCTAATGTTAGTGGTTCTCACCTTAATGGCCTTCAGCTTGACCATCACCTCCTCCCGCTCCTGGTTCACCTGCCTCAGGTGTCTCTTCAAATGCTCCATCATCTGCTGCAGAGCTCGGAGCTTGTCCTCCAAACTGGACCGCTGGGACTCGGGCACCTGGTCCAGCAGCGTGTCGGTCTGGTCCGGCTGCTGGTTCTGCTGCAGAATGCTGGAGAAAATGTGAGCGTAGACCTCCAGGGTGGCGCTCATCAGCCGCACGTCATTGTACCGCTAAAGGTAATAAATGAATGAAAAAGACGTTTTAGTTAACGAACCCACAGGCAGCGGTGGAGTTCCTCAAGGTTCCATCCTTGTTCCCTTAGAGATTAACCCAGATTAATAGTCCCCATAAACAATGAGGGATTTTTACCTGACAGGAGTTGTTGGAGATGAAGAGCGGATCGGTGATGAGGTCCACCTGCGTCAGTTTCTGAACCACACAATTAGAATGATTAAATCGTATTTATTATCAAATATTATAATCTAATTATACTAAACATGTTTAAAACATCAATTCTAATGTGTTATTTTAATGTCATTTGTCTTATTAATGATGTGTCAACTGTGTGACTTAGATCTGTGACAGTGTTGGTCTCCTGTAGTCGTGATGTTACGCTGACGAAGCTATACAATCTAGATAAAGTGGTGTAAATGATGCTATCATGACGTAGCATGTAGCATCTTGAGGTGTCAGCGAAGGCAATTAAAACTGTCAAGTAGAAGCTTTTAAAGCATATTCCATAGCATAGTTTTACGCATTAGCTACACGCTAAACAACAAGGAGCGAAAGAGGTGCCCTGCGGGATGCCAACTTACCAGCCCACGTGCAACGCTGTCGTGATTCTGCTTCAGGTTCTTAGAGATGTACTGGCATGGAGCCCCAAGAGTCATCACAGCTCCCAGTAAGACCAGTAGACAAATGGTAACAAAGTGGGAAGGCATAGCGTTTCTTGCTCGTAGCTTCAATTGGCTCAAAGTTGGTCGAGTCGTTTTGTCTAATTACTGATGCTCGTTTACCTGTTGGTCCATATATATAGCCCTCATTGTCTATGTGTGTGTGTGTGTGTGTGTGTGTGTGTGTGTAGCTGTGGTCTGTGGGCTTGCAGCAGAAGTGCACGAAGCAGCAACATCAACAATGATTTTCCTCTAAAACTTGAGTTGCTGCTGCTAAATGCTCTCGGAGGAGAATCCCTGGTCAGGTCCCACACAATTCCACACACATGCACACACACACGCACGCAAACACACACACACACACACACACACACACACACACACACACACTGGAGGGCGACCAGCCAACCTACAGCTATGTGGTTGACAAGTCATGTCGGTAAAACTCTGAACTTTACCAACTATCTATATCAACATCTATGCTAACCCAAACACTACATTTCGGTTTTACGCCCATTCTTAAATGTGATTAAAGATCCTGAATCCGGTCGGATCAATATTCTCCATCGTTGTGCTCATTCGTTCAACAGTTTCAGGCCGTTTCAGGCCAACATGATGAGCTTTGGAGACGTATGAAGGATGAGAACAGGTTGGTCGTGAAGAGTGAAGAGGGTTTAGATGTGCAGCTGCAGGTCTTTGCTGGATTTCCATCCTGGATTCTGTTGCACTCACATGGGAGTTTCTGAAAGGTGTAGATCTGAGAAAGAAGATGTTCTTAAGGTGAAAGAAGGTGGTTTTGGCCACGAGCCTGAGGCGAGAGTGAACCCTGAGAACAGGACTGAAGACGACCCTGAGGTTGTGTGGACCCACCCTCTCGTGATCAATCTCCAACCTTCTGGAGCTTGAGGTGGACCCACCATGAACCTGTGATGCCGGCTGTCGAGTCCAACATGTAAAGTTGTGCTAAGTTTGTGGTAATCTGTCCATTTATGCAAAACTCCCACAATCCTTTGCTAGATCTGTCTGTGATTTGAAGGAGCACCTACGTTTTTCTTGTTTTTTTTCATCTTTTATCAACTCAAACACTGTTTGCTTGGTTGGACTTTGTTTCCCACCATTGCCTGGACGATGACGTCATCATGAGAAGACTCTCGTTTTCATGGAAACTGAAAGTGTGTGTCGACTCCCCCCCCCACCCCACCCTCCACCTGAGGTTAATATAGGCTTTCTCTCTACGAGTTCTTCAAAAAGCCCCACAGAGGAGATTCTGTTTAAACTAGAAGCGCGGAAAAGTTCCAACCAATGAGGGCTATTTATTGACCATAAGAAAGAGTTCCCAAGAACAGCAAAGTTAGCATGAGAGCTAACATCGCTGGCTAGAGTTGGATTTGTTTGAATGGTTGATTCATTTATTAAAATATTTCCGTTTGTTGTGTTGCATCAGTTCACGTTTCTCAAGTTTTGGGTGTGAGCTGATCTAAGCTAACGTGGGTTACGGCGGTTTGATCGCTGGACATCTTCATTGGACAGCATGTGGTGACATCATCGCCATCGTGGGGCCTGCGGCCGAAAGCAGGATCCCTGCTGAAGGTGGAAACACGACCGCAGAGTTTTCAACGAAACCTGAGTCATCGGAATAGCTAAAAATGTCAGAACGCTGAGTAAAGAAATCCGCTCAAATTTCCCTCCATGATGAAGTTCAGTTGATTCCAATTCAGCGGCGCCTGTTGAGGAATCTTCCGCTTTAGCATCCTGGTTGGATCGTCTGTCACTACACCAAAAAATGATGCTAAAACAGCATTAGCAAGACTGATTATAAGCATTGTGGCTGCTTCTCTGAATAATGGCAATACCAAAAAACACCGCGAAGGTAAGAAAAACCACAAAGCAACAGTTTTCTTTGAATCGCCGGAGTTTCAGAAGCAACCATAGGTAGAGCAGGAAGAGGAGCAACATTTCCCCTCTGCTGCAAATCCAGACCATATTTTTACAGAAAAAAAAAATAAGATGGGAAAAACGTTGACCAAATTTTACAGAAAACTAAATACGTGCAGCTACATTTTGTAGCAGAAAGCTAAAAAAAAAAGCCAGTAAAATGATCCTTGCCCTCCCTCCAGGAGGATGTGGTGCTTGAGTTTCCTAGAAAGTTGCTGCAGGTTTTTCCTCTGATGTGTATGGTTAACACAGCCAGATCAGACAGCTAGCACACAGCTAGCAAGAGTTAAATATTTTAAAGTACGATTTTCAATCTTTTAATGCTGCTAGCTATCAATTTAAGGATATGTGCCGATAGCCAAAAATAAACTTGTTGCTCTTTGGTAAATTGATTGAAGCGTCACAATTATAAAACAAATAATTCTTAATGGTTCTGCACCAATAATAAAGCTCAGATTGTGTCACCGTGTTTGGCCGGAGCCTTGGGGTGCTGTGACCAAATTAGCATGACTTCATTTAGCACTTGAGTGAATATTTTCTTCTTTTTCTTCTTGGGGCCTATCCCAACTACATTTGGTACACCTCTGAAGGAGCTGCTAGCTCATCCAGGGCCCTATGGGAGCATTTGGAGGCTCGGTGCCTTGCTCAAGGGCACCTTGAAGGTGTTCCTGGAGTATTGCGCAGTGCCAGGACGAGTCCGCACCAAGGCTTGAATCAAGAACTCTCCCTACCGCCGATGCTGAAAATGCTCCAGTCCTTCTTTTCTCACATTTACATTTTGTATTTTGGTCATTTAGCAGAAACTTTTGTTAAAAGTGACCAACAGGGAGAGAAACAATCCAGCCACTATGCAACCGAAACCTGTTTGAATCAACTACTACCTTCCGGTGCTAAACTCCTTAGTACAAGTGCTACTGACTAAGCTAAGCTAACAGTGCACAGTTGTGGAGAGGGAGTGAAGAGGGGTGGTGAGTAGAGGGAGGAGGAGAATAGGGGCTGTAAGGAGAGCCGGTGATCTCAGAAAAGCTGTGTTTTCGAGATCTTTTGGAAGGAAAACGGGGTCCCCCCACTCTGACAGGGCTCAGGAGGGTGTGAGAATAGTCTGGACTGCCGTGCCAGATGATGCTCACTGTGCAGAACACAGTGAACGAGGGAGCAAGAAGATTGTTCAATGTAGAGGAAGTAGATCCAGCTAGTGATCTGTTGTCAGCATAAGTCGACCCTAATGCCGGCCGCTACAGGTAACTAGTGATCAGGAGGGGGCGGACCAGATGCACCCCTGTCGTCTGGATCATCTGACATCAAACTTGGATGTCAATATTGTGAATGGGTTGGTTTACTGGGGAAAATGGAGCTGAAGTTTAGCAAGGCTAAGTTGGAGGTGGTGGTCCTCATCCTCGTGGACAGTTTGAGAGACAGTTTGAGACGTTGTCTGAGACTGAGGGTTAATCTGAGGGACACATCAGGCACAGCTGGGCGTCATCTGCGTAGCAGTGGTGTATGTGTCTATGGCAAAAGGCAGTGGCCCCAGCACCGAGCCCTGAGGGGCCCCAGTGGGGTCAGGGGAGGGTGTTGGGGCTTATCCCAGCTACATATGGGTGAGGGCAGGGTACATCCCTGAAGGAGTCCCCCAGTGTTGTTGTTGTTGTTGTTGCTGCTGTTGTTGCTGTTCTTGTTGTTGTTATTATTATTATTATTATTGCTGTTGTTATTTCAGTTGGTATTTCAGTTGTTATAACCATAATTGTTGTATTGTTGTAATTATAACCTATATAATGATAATAAAGTTAAATGACCAGGGCTCCTGTTGTGCTGCAGTATTGGTGATGGCCGCCAGGGGGCGACAACATTCTAAACTCACCTAAGTACGACAGTGGCGTCATAAAGCATTTATTTCTATTTTTTTTTTTAAATCTAAATTTAATTTACACGTAGACAAAATACTTGATATAAAATAAATTCATGTATATCTACTGAAGTACAAATAAATAAATAATATATATATATATATATATACAAATAAATTAAATGTATAAATTAAATTACAATTGTGATGATGATGAAAGGATGCTGTTCTATCCATCCGTCTCCTGATGGAAATGAAGGAGAGAATGATGAAGAAGATGATGATGATGGAGGCAATAATGCTGAAAACGATGATGATGGAGATGATGATGATGATGATGATGATGATGATGACGATGATGGAGGCAATAATGCTGAAAACGATGATGGTGACGATGATGATGATGATGACGATGATGATCTACAGGTTCTGTGTGAGCTCGTCCATCCATCTTAGGATGAAGATGAATTCTCTGACAGCCTTCAGATGGCTCTTAGCTTTCCTCTGTAGTAATCAGAGTACTTTAGTACTAATGAAGTACTAACATCAGGACAAACACTAGTAGATTAAACGTCGTGGAAATATTCACCTTTTTAATCTTTCGCTCCACCTTCTTGATAAGTTTTAACAATTTCGACGGTTCAGACGCAGAAACCTGAAAAGGTGAAACACCAAATCATGTCACCTGTGGAGTACGACCGGTACTACGCAGTACTGCGCAGTACTACGCAGTACTGCGCAGTACTGCTCAGTACTGCAGTGCGTTTGTGTACTCACGCAGTGGTGCAGTGTCTGCTGGAGTCGGTACAGCAGCTCATTGTAGTGAAGCGGGAGGATCTTCTGAATGGCGTGGTGGCTGAACACGCCGTTCTGGTAGACGTCCATCAGTGCCTGCAGCTCCCGCCAGCCAATCACATGCTGAGGAGGGAAGATGATGGGTGAGTGACAGCTGCCATTGCATAATGAGCCAACACTGGTCCGAAACCAATCGTTTCATTTGATCAGCATCAACCAGTGAGTCCAATATTGTGTGATGTCATCACAATCCAAGCAAAGGAGCCGACGGACCTTCGAGCAGCCGGTGCAGAACTTGGGCAGCAAGCGGGTTGGAACCTTGTCTTCTTTCTGCAGATCAAAGCATCAAACAGCTGATGGATGACGGACCACGACAGAAATAAAGACACAAAAACACTTGAGAAAAAATGAGAAAAAAATGAGAAAAATGTCCGGTCCGAGATCAGAACCCTGAGGAACTCCAGAAAAGATACCTAAACTGGTCGCTATGGCAACACCAGGCCTATTTGACCTCTGAACTGTAGTGTTTTGGTTGACTGAGCTCAGATCGAAGTTTCCTGTTATTGACCACTGAATGGATCTCTTTTGGGATCAGTTGTCGATCTTACCGGCAGCCTGTCGATCAGCTCTGTGGTGCGGCTCCACAGATCCCGGATCAGCCCCGCGGGGATCTCCTCCCTGCAGGTGATGCCTCGTTGGGACGCCACAGCAGCAGCCATGAGAAGAGGGAGAGCAGCCGTCCTGAAGAGGAGGAGGGTCATGTTTGAGTGCAGATGGAGCTCATCTCTGCTGCTCTTATATGTCCTCCCCCACCCTCCATCGACACTCCCTCGCTCCACTTTGTTTTCTCCTCTTTCATCATTGAATTTTCCCTGGAATCTCACGGCTGACGTCATCGCTACTTCCTCGTCCTCCTTTTTCCTTCAAAATTTTCATTCTTTATATCATTTTCTCATTTTTCTTTTCTTCGATTCTTTTTTCTTTTGGCCGATAGTTTCAACCGTTTTAATAAAGTGTCAATACAAACCTCTGGAAAAAAAATAAAATAATAAAAAGCCAATACGACTTAATTTAGCGTTGGCTTAAAAAGCTTCGGATTTAAAATCCTGAAGATTTGGCCAGTAGGGGGCTGCAGAGGCAATAATAACAATGTGACCAACACTAGCTGGCGCTAGTCCGGTTGCTAAAGTAACTGCGCAAACACAAAGGAAGCGTACTGCTAAAGCTAAAACATTTCTCTAATTTCCCGTTAAAGTCGTTCACATTTTGCGGTAAAACTGTTCTTCACAGCAGATGACATCACTTCCTGAAGCTTTGTTGGTGTTTAGATGCACAGTCATATTAAAACAGGTCGCCACATCACAGCGAAGGCAGCAAAGCCAGTGAGGAGATGCAACGCATGTTTAGAATCCACCTCAGCAGGTTTCTGAAAATGATGACTTGACCCAGATTTAAGACAAAATAACACAACAACACAGCCGACAGAGAAACAATTGTTCTTGGAAGTCAAAAATTAACCAGGTCGACCAAGTTCATCACTGCATGTCTTTCAAGAAGGAATACCACAAGAAATAAAAGATCTGAACACAAAGCGAAATGATTGAATAATTTAAATTGTTTTTTTAAATGCAAATGTCAACAACTGTGAACATGCTAACAAGGTTTGCGTTGAAATCTTTGTCTGATCGTGTTTCAGCTTCAAACCCAGCTTTTTATTTGTCACTTTATTTCTGTAAATAAAATGCTTGGATTATTTCTAAATGTAAAGTTTTACAGTTTGAACTTAACCAATAAAAAGTTTTTGCCTGATTTTGCAGAAAATGTCACTGCTGGTTAGTCAGGATGCAAAAAATAAAAAGTAAATAATTTGTCAAATTTGACAAAAAGGTTTTTTTTCTCTGATAATATCCCCCCCCCGAAAATCAATTATATTTGCAAGACGTAGTCGGAAAAAATGTAGGTTGTGGTTGGGTCGATCTTACGAGAAACAGTGATGACGCAGCTTCGATTCCCACACGGCGATTTTGGAGCCACCGTTTGACCCCAAAGCTGAAGCCTTTATTTCTTCTGGTCAACCACTTGTTTCCGAGGCTCAAACCACCCGAATCTGGTTTATTAAGAAATTTCAAAGGACAGAAACAAAACTCCAGGGAATTTAGCTGAGAACTGCTAATTTAACATTGGAAAGCATTTTAACCAAGCTAGCAAACGCAACCAGCAAGGATAAATCTGTTAGCCGCCCATCCTGTTAACTGCCAAAATGATAATATGTTTATGTTGTTCTGTAAACTAAAATAAAGGTTCTGTTGGATTGTGGGTAAATTCCAGAAGAAATTCTAACACGGATGCATTAAAGGATCCAGGCGACGATTCCAGGATTATTCTTGCAGGACGTTAAAACAATGATGCTTCAGAGGAAGTAAAGCAGATCCTCAGGGTTCTCCAGAGGTCATGTGACTTGACTTTTCAGGAAAGTCCTCTCTGTGGTTGCATCATCACTTAAACGTGAGCACAAAACCTAAATAAAAGGTAATACTGTGTTTTGCAGCAGAGGCTAATAAATGCTAACAGAAATGCTAACAGAAAAGAAAATACTAATAAATTAGCCTGAACATTCTAATCTGCCAGAGCAGCAGACAAATATGCTAAAAAAAAACATTTTTTTATAGTTTGATTACCTTTAATGCAAATAGAGATTAGAAATGTGTGTCATGCGGTCAAAAGTAGGTGGACAGACTTCCTGCTGGTCAAACACACAAACACACTCACGGAAGTTTACAGCTGTCTCGACTTCCTGGAATCACTAATTTGAGAAATCCCCCTGATGTCATCACACAGGTAAAGCCCAGCTGACCACACCCCCTTGCTTTGAGGTGTGTGTGTGTGTGTGTGTGTGTGTGTGTGTGTGTGTGTGTGTGTGTGTGTGTGTGTGTGTAGGACAAAGGAGGGAGGCCTGGAAAACACAGTGCATGGAGAAAACCGGGCCTGGAGAACAGAGGGCCTGGAGAACACAGAGCCTGGAGAACACAGAGCCTGGAGAATACAGAGCCTGGAGAACACAGAGCCTGGAGAACACAGGGCCTGGAGAACACAGGGCCTGGAGAACGGAGGGCCTGGAGAACACAGGGCCTGGAGAAAGGAGGGCCTGGAGAATACAGAGCCTGGAGAACACAGGGCTTGGAGAACACAGGGCTTGGAGAACACAGGGCCTGGAGAACACAGAGCCTGGAGAGCACAGGGCTTGGAGAATACAGAGCCTGGAGAACACAGGGCCTGGAGAAAGGAGGGCCTGGAGAACACAGGGCCTGGAGAACACAGGGCCTGGAGAATACAGAGCCTGGAGAACACAGGGCCTGGAGAAAGGAGGGCCTGGAGAACACAGGGCCTGGAGAACAGGAGTTGGCAATCGTGGCAGCCATGCTGGTGCCTCCATACAATCTGGACATGGAGGATCCAGTACTGATGTTGGATCTCGGCCAGCACCTGCTCCGGCGCCGGACGATGCAGCTCCCTGTTGAAGTCTGGTCGAGGATGATGGGCTGGGTCATCCCTGCCTCCATGTCTGCGTGACACAGCCTCCCTCCAACGCAGAGTAGACTTGGCTCCTTGTCGTATTTGGGCTACAGCCCGATCAAGGAACTGATTCACTGGCCACCTTGAGCACCTTTAGCTCTCTAGGGAAGAAGTCACCCTGGGCCCGGGTCAGGCGCAACCTCACTGCTGCAATGTAGGCAGCAGCATCTGTGGTCTGGCATGTGCCTGGGACAGCCGCCCCATGACGGGAGGTGAGGGTCGCCTGGCCCGAATCCTTCCATGTGTGGAACTGAGCTGGGTCACGGTGTCTGGTTGCGCAGCCTCAAAGGTTATGTCAACGAAGGCTGGGGAACATAGAACCTGGAGAACACAGGGCCTGGAGAACAGAGGGCCTGGAGAACAGAGGGCCTGGAGAATACAGAGCCTGGAGAACACAGGACCTGAAGAACAGAGGGCCTGGAGAATACAGAGCCTGGAGAACACAGGACCTGGAGAACAGAGGGCCTGGAGAACAGAGGTCCTGGAGAATACAGAGCCTGGAGAACACAGGGCCTGGAGAACAGAGGTCCTGGACAATACAGAGCCTAGAGAACACAGGACCTGGAGAACAGAGGGCCTGGAGAACAGAGGTCCTGGAGAATATAGAGCCTGGAGAACACAGGGCCTGGAGAACAGAGGGCCTGGACAATACAGAGCCTAGAGAACACAGGACCTGGAGAACAGAGGGCCTGGAGAACAGAGGTCCTGGAGAATATAGAGCCTGGAGAACACAGGGCCTGGAGAACAGAGGGCCTGGAGAACACAGGGCCTGGAGAATACAGAGCCTGGAGAACACAGGGCCTGGAGAACACAGGGCCTGGAGAACACAGGGCCTAGAGAACACAGGGCCTAGAGAACACAGGGCCTGGAGAACACAGGGCCTGGAGAATACAGAGGTCCTGGGGAATACAGAGCCTGCAGAACACAGGGCCTGGAGAACACAGGGCCTGGAGAACACAGGGCATAGAGAACACAGGGCCAGGAGAATACAGAGCCTGGAGAACAGAGGTCCTGGAGAATACAGAGCCTAGAGAACACAGGACCTGGAGAACAGAGGGCCTGGAGAATACAGAGCCTAGAGAACACAGGGCCTGGAGAACAGAGGTCCTGGAGAATACAGAGCCTGGAGAACACAGGACCTGGAGAACAGAGGTCCTGGAGAATACAGAGCCTGGAGAACAGAGGTCCTGGAGAATACAGAGCCTGGATAACACAGGGCCTGGATAACACAGGGCCTGGAGAACAGAGGGCCTGGAGAACAGAGGGCCTGGAAAATACAGAGCCTGGAGAACACAGGACCTGGAGAACAGAGGGCCTGGAGAATACAGAGCCTGGAGAACACAGGACCTGGGGAACAGAGGGCCTGGAGAACAGAGGTCCTGGAGAATACAGAGCCTGGAGAACACAGGGCCTGGAGAACAGAGGTCCTGGACAATACAGAGCCTAGAGAACACAGGACCTGGAGAACAGAGGGCCTGGAGAACAGAGGTCCTGGAGAATACAGAGCCTGGAGAACACAGGGCCTGGAGAACACAGGGCCTGGAGAACACAGAGCCTGGAGAACACAGAGCCTGGAGAACACAGAGCCTGGAGAACACAGGGCCTGGAGAACACAGAGCCTGGAGAACACAGGGCCTGGAGAACACAGGGCCTGGAGAACACAGAGCCTGGAGAACACAAGACCTGGAGAACAGAGGGCCTGGAGAACACAGGACCTGGAGAACAGAGGGCCTGGAGAATACAGAGCCTGGAGAACACAGGACCTGGGGAACAGAGGGCCTGGAGAACAGAGGTCCTGGAGAATACAGAGCCTGGAGAACACAGGGCCTGGAGAACACAGAGCCTGGAGAACACAGAGCCTGGAGAACAGAGGGCCTGGAGAATACAGAGCCTGGAGAACACAGGACCTGGAGAACAGAGGTCCTGGACAATACAGAGCCTAGAGAACACAGGACCTGGAGAACAGAGGGCCTGGAGAACAGAGGTCCTGGAGAATACAGAGCCTGGAGAACACAGGGCCTGGAGAACACAGAGCCTGGAGAACACAGAGCCTGGAGAACACAGAGCCTGGAGAACACAGAGCCTGGAGAACACAGGGCCTGGAGAACACAGGGCCTGGAGAACACAGAGCCTGGAGAACAGGAGTTGGCAATCGTGGCAGCCATGCTGGTGCCTCCATACAATCTGGACATGGAGGATCCAGTACTGATGTTGGATCTCGGCCAGCACCTGCTCCGGCGCCGGACGATGCAGCTCCCTGTTGAAGTCTGGTCGAGGATGATGGGCTGGGTCATCCCTGCCTCCATGTCTGCGTGACACAGCCTCCCTCCAACGCAGAGTAGACTTGGCTCCTTGTCGTATTTGGGCTACAGCCCGATCAAGGAACTGATTCACTGGCCACCTTGAGCACCTTTAGCTCTCTAGGGAAGAAGTCACCCTGGGCCCGGGTCAGGCGCAACCTCACTGCTGCAATGTAGGCAGCAGCATCTGTGGTCTGGCATGTGCCTGGGACAGCCGCCCCATGACGGGAGGTGAGGGTCGCCTGGCCCGAATCCTTCCATGTGTGGAACTGAGCTGGGTCACGGTGTCTGGTTGCGCAGCCTCAAAGGTTATGTCAACGAAGGCTGGGGAACATAGAACCTGGAGAACACAGGGCCTGGAGAACAGAGGGCCTGGAGAACAGAGGGCCTGGAGAATACAGAGCCTGGAGAACACAGGACCTGGAGAACAGAGGGCCTGGAGAATACAGAGCCTGGAGAACACAGGACCTGGAGAACAGAGGGCCTGGAGAACAGAGGTCCTGGAGAATACAGAGCCTGGAGAACACAGGGCCTGGAGAACAGAGGTCCTGGACAATACAGAGCCTAGAGAACACAGGACCTGGAGAACAGAGGGCCTGGAGAACAGAGGTCCTGGAGAATATAGAGCCTGGAGAACACAGGGCCTGGAGAACAGAGGGCCTGGAGAACACAGGGCCTGGAGAATACAGAGCCTGGAGAACACAGGGCCTGGAGAACACAGGGCCTGGAGAACACAGGGCCTAGAGAACACAGGGCCTAGAGAACACAGGGCCTGGAGAACACAGGGCCTAGAGAACACAGGGCCTGGAGAACACAGGGCCTGGAGAATACAGAGGTCCTGGGGAATACAGAGCCTGCAGAACACAGGGCCTGGAGAACACAGGGCCTGGAGAACAGAGGGCATAGAGAACACAGGGCCAGGAGAATACAGAGCATGGAGAACAGAGGTCCTGGAGAATACAGAGCCTAGAGAACACAGGGCCTGGAGAACAGAGGTCCTGGAGAATACAGAGCCTGGAGAACACAGGACCTGGAGAACAGAGGGCCTGGAGAACAGAGGTCCTGGAGAATACAGAGCCTGGAGAACAGAGGTCCTGGAGAATACAGAGCCTGGATAACACAGGGCCTGGATAACACAGGGCCTGGAGAACAGAGGGCCTGGAGAACAGAGGGCCTGGAAAATACAGAGCCTGGAGAACACAGGACCTGGAGAACAGAGGGCCTGGAGAATACAGAGCCTGGAGAACACAGGGCCTGGAGAACAGAGGTCCTGGAGAATACAGAGCCTGGAGAACACAGGGCCTGGAGAACAGAGGTCCTGGAGAATACAGAGCCTAGAAAACACAACCTGAACAGCACTGCATCATAGTCTGCGCACTCGTGTGCATGCGTGTGTGTGTGTGTGTGTGTGTGTGTGTGTGTGTGCATTATCATTCATTATCATTGGAATTTATTTTGTTAGTATGAAAATGATTAACTTTAGCATTGGACAACATGTATGATATCTTTTAGCTCAGAATAACTGATGATGCTAACTGTATAAATGTTGACATGTTAATGCTAATCTATGCTAAATAATAAGAGCGCCTTGAAATTACCCACAATGCACAGTAAAGACAGATAAGTGAATTTCTGCTTTCAAACCAAACTTTATTTATTTTCAAGTTTTTATAACACGTCAAATTTAAATATAACAATTTAAAAAATAAAGGAGCCATAAAATGGCAACTGTGAAGACACCAAAGTGTTCAACATTCTGATCAATAAATAGATCAATAATACATCAGTCACATGGGTCCATATAAATATCAGCTTTGAATAAAAAATGTTAAATAGCTTGTCAAATTAAATAGATAAATAAAGGTATAAAAGTTGGATAGAAAAGTGAGGGCGTTCCTCAGGCCACGGTAACGTTGGTCTGGATGCAGTAATCCTGCAGGTACGAGAACAGGATGTCAATCTCGCCCAAAGCTTTGTTCAAACGGTGTCGGCCGTCCAGCTGGAAAGGAAATAATAATAATTATTATTATTGTTGTTGTTGTTGTTGTTGGTATTAATTATGCCCCGTTCCACTGGGCATTTTCTTAAAACAAGTTTCAGATGACAATTTTTTTTCTTTATTCTAAAGTTTAAAATCATAATCTCACCGCGAAGAACCTCCGACTGAACTCCTCTGCGTGCTGATGGTCTCGGTACCGATTAATGCTCTGGAGAAGCAAAGAAGAAGCGTTAACTGCTGTGAGAAAGTGTGTGTGTGTGCGTGTGTGTGTGTGTGTGTGTGCACGCACGCACGCGTGCATGTGTGTGTGAAACCACAGAAAGTTGTTATCGATTGTTGCATCAACCACAGAGACTCTGTATCTTTACACACAATACTAATAATGAAAAAAAAAAAAAAAGGAAGCAAAGCTAAATTATTTAAATCAATCATTTAAAAATGCGTCATTATAAGATCTTGTTGATATGTTTTCGACTTTTACATCATCAGTGACTGGCTGGCTAAATCTTGACAGAGCAAAAAGCTCTTAAATTTCAGATCAAAGGAAAATATCGAAGCGACTGAGGCGTTAAAGCGAAAACGTCCCGCTCTCTGGGAGGCTAGCATAGACAGGCTAACGCACAGCAGCAGCAGAACACTTACGCAGCCGTGCGTCTCCAGGTCCTGGCTGATCCGGCTCAGGTCGGTCTGCAGTCTGTGCGCGTGCGCATTGTTGCTGCTGTGATGAGGCAGCACGTTGTTCAGGTAGAAGTCGAGGATGTTGGCGTGGATGCAGCAGATCTCCAAGTCTCGTGTCTCCTGGAGAAGGTCAGAGGTCAGAGCAGGGGTCTGCTGTGGCGTTTCAGTGATGGTGGGACTGACACTCACCTGATTTGGCTTGATGTTGGGCAGCAGACGGACGCTGGGGTCATCCTGCTCCCGCTGAGCCTGAACACGGAGAAACAAACCATCAACGATCCATAGAAAGGTCATTAGGAGGCAAACAAAAGAGGTCTGGGTGTGGATCTGTGTGGAACTCCACCAGAGGAGTTGGGGTTCTTCAGGTTGTGTTTGGAAAGGTCCCCATTGAAAAAGCTCACCTGTTTGGCCACCTCGTCGACCGCCACGTACGTGTCCTCATCCACCAGCGGCGGGCTGAGCACCCTGTGGAGATGCTGCACCGCCGCCTGCTCGCTCCAGCCAATCAGGAGTGAGAGGGCGAGCAGGGCGACGGCCGGACAGCGGGAGCAGCGGAGTGTGGAGGCGAGCATGGCGGAGATCAGCTAATCTTCAGATGTAGAGATGAGAAGGTTCGTGAGGAGCTTCTAGAGGAGCTGAATCGTCACCAGGCTGTGTTGTGAGGAGCTCAGTCTGCTGCCACCATTTATATCCACGAAGCTCCGCCCCCTCTGCAAGAAAATGGGCCAGGTACCCACAGGAAACCCCCCAAAACACACACACACAAACACACACACACACACACACACACACACACACACAGACATACACACAGGTCAGTGCTGAGCTGATTCCTGTGTTTACTGTCACACACACAGGAAATTAACCCTCAATTCTGGACTCATGACCCCCCCCCCCCCCCCCCCCCCCATAGTGACATCACTACCTCTTTCCGTGTGTGTGTTTGTCTGTGTTGTGTTTTCCTGTAAAAAAAAAAAAAGATGAACTGTCAGTTTACTGATACCCCGGTGGACCGGCGATGACATCCTCGTTAGGTGACGTCGGGGGTAGCGAGGGCGAGCGCAGGAAGTCGTAAACTGGAGGAAAATTCATCAAAACAACGTTTCATAACATAATAAGTAAAACCCAGAATGGGAACATAACCTTTATTCACTCTGCAAGAGATGGTTTTATAAAACTTTTACATGTTTTGACCCTTCAGGCCCACCGTGGACTCTGATTGGCTGCTGCTTCAACAGTAATCATTTAAATACTGGGTCATTATTAACCGATCAGAATCGATGCTCACATATTGAGCATATAGATCCTTGGGTATATAGATATAAATTCTTTGCTCCACATAAACAGGAAGTGGATACTGTGCAAATCAGGACAAACTGCATTTCCTTGTTCTGCCACAAGGGGGATCTGGTAAAAATGCACAAATAAAGTGTTGTTGGATGGTGTTTTCGCCGTTGCATAAAAGCCGGGTCACGGGTTTTAGCTGTGGAGCTGGGTTCTCTGCTCGGTTTCTGACTTTACGAGAGATCATCTGTCAGTGATGCAAACGGGAAGTGATTCAGATGTTTAATCCTGATGTTTAACTGTGTTATGAGGGGAATTTCACCTGTGCGACGCTGCACCTGACCGCTTGACCAGAAGTAATCTGTTGCCGGGGCAACTGGAGGAAGTGATGTTTGGAAGGAAGAGGGAAGCTAAATTGTTTTGAATTTCCATGTCAATAAGGTTGGCTGGAAGTAGCGCATTAGCGTTTTAGCCGTCCTTCTGAGCTTTCAACAAATAAATTATCCAAAAGTTTAACTTTTTCCAGTTTAGAGTTAAGAAGTTAGGTTAAGAAAGGTTAACGTTTAGGCAGAAAAGAAACAAAAATGGTGTTAAATTACAACCATCTACCAGGGGCATCCAGGATGCTACAGCTGACTTCTTCTACTTTTATTCTGTTTTATATATTAACTAATTCATAAGGGTTTTTATTAAGTGATTTCATGTAAAAGTTTGATGATTAAGTTTATAAAACGGACGAAGAAAGTTGTACAAACCCATTTTATTTAAGATTTCTAATAAATACCATAATGACAGTAAAAATGGGCCTTCAGAAAGGTTCAATGCCAGAGTTCCCACATTTGCTTTTGCATTTCATCTCTAAATTGTTTTTAATGCAGTTTCATGATTTGAACAAACTCGGAAAACGACTAAACGACAGTTGATGTTTAAATGAATTTGCAGATAACGGACTGATTCTTTAGTGTCACTAACATTTTTTTAAATATGATAAATATGATAATGATCAAACATTATCGGCTCTCGGCGGGTCGGTGCGGCTCATCTCTTCCCCAGAACTCGTCTCGTCTTCTCTGAGCGCGCTCCAGAACGGCTGAGGCCTCTGAGCAGGAAGCAGCTGATCGCCATGACATCACCGACAGTCGGTCGTCTGGTCGACAGAAAAATCGGTCAAAACCTGGAAAAAAGACTGAGAGCGCTCTGACTTATCAAGGTTCACCTGAGTCAGTGCCACAGCCTCCGCCTGGACAGTGTGGCTCCCTGGACCTCAGACCCAGAGCACCTAAGGAGACACGACCATCAGAACCAGAACCATATTTGCTGCAACACCAGGGGGGCTCATTACTGATCCGACGTTATCAGAGGAGGGAGCACGCGAGCTGCTGGACGCTCACCGTTATGCTGGAAGTCGGCCATCCTCAAAGATCCCTGGATGCAGTGTGGGGGCGGGGCGAACGCAGGGGGGGGCGGGAGCAGCACTGGCGGTGGCTTAGGTGACTGTGGCTTTACCTCTGTCAATTTAGCTGGATTATGGATGGGGGAGGGGAGGTGAGGGGTCACGTGGGTGGCGGCCACTTCTGGACCTCCCTCTTCACCTGTGATGGCCGTGTTCGGCAGAGGTCCTGCCCCTGTTGCTACGGAAACAACTGAAACATGCCCCTGGATGCAAAGATATTGTATAAGAGGAGAGGAGAGGAGAGGGGAGGGGGGGGGGAGGGGACAGGAGAGGAGAGGAGAGGAGAGGAGAGGAGAGGAGAGGAGAGGAGAGGAGAGGAGAGGGGAGGGGGGGGAGGGGAGGGGACAGGAGAGGAGAGGAGAGGAGAGGAGAGGAGAGGAGGGAAGAGGAGAGGAGAGGAGAGGAGAGGAGAGGAGAGGAGAGGAGAGGAGAGGAGAGGAGAGGAGAGGAGAGGAGAGGAGAGGAGAGGAGAGGAAGGGAGAGAGGGAAGACGAGAAGAGAGGAGAGGAGAGGAGAGGAGAGGAGAGGAGAGGAGAGGGAGAGGTAAGGGAGAGGAGAGGGGAGAGGAGAGGAGAGGAGAGGAGATGAGAGGAGAGGAGGATAGGAGAGGAGATGAGGAAGAGGAGAGGAAACGAAGGAGAGGAGGAAAGAGGAGAGAGAGGAGACAAGACAGACGAGACGGAGGAGGGAAGAGGAGAGGGAGGAGAGGAGAGGAGAGTATAGGATAGGAGAGGAAGAAATTAAAGGAAAAGGGATGGAAGAGGAGAGGAGAGGAGGAAGATGAGGAGGAGACGAGAGAGAGGGGAAAAGGAGGAGAGGAGCGGAGAGGAAGAGGAGACAGAGGAGACGAGAGGAGCGAGGGAGGGACAGAGGGCGGAGAGGAGAGAGAGGAGGAGGAGAGGAGAGGAGAGGAGACGAGAGGAGAGAGAGGAGAAGAGGAGAGGAGAGGAGAGGAGAGGAGAGGAGAGGAGAGGAGAGGAGAAGAGAGGAGAGGACGAGAGAGAGGAGAGAGGAGAGGAGAGGAGAGGAGGACGAGGAGAGGAGAGAGCGAGAGGAGAGGAGAGGAGGAGGAAGAGGAGAGGAGAGGAGAGGAGAGGAGAGGAGAGGAGAGGAGGAGAGGAGAGGAGAGGAGGAAGAGAGAGGAGAGGAGAGGAGAGGAGAGGGAGAGAGGAGAGGAGAGGAGAGGAGGGGAGGGAGAGGGAGAGGAGAGGAGAGGGGGGGAGAGGAGAGGAGAGGAGAGGACGGAAGAGAGAGAGGAGAGGAGAGGAGAGGAGAGGAGAGGAAGAGGAGAGGAGGGAGACGAGAGGAGAGGAGAGGAGAGGAGAGGAGAGGAGAGAGAGGAGAGAGGAGAGGAGAGGAGAGGAGGAGAGAGGAGAGGAGAGGAGAGGAGAGGAGAGGAGAGGAAAGGAGGGAAGAGGAGAGGAGAGGAGAGGAGAGGAGGGAAGAGGAGAGGAGACGAGAGGAGAGGAGAGGAGGAAGAGGAGAGGAGAGGAGAGGAGAGGAGAGGAGAGGAGAGGAGAGGAGAGGAGAGGAGAGGAGGAAAGAGGAGAGGAGAGGAGAGGAGAGGAGAGGAGACGAGACGAGACGAGACGAGACGAGAGGAGGGAAGAGGAGCCGAGAGGAGAGGAGAGGAGAGGAGAGGAGAGGAAAGGAGGGAAGAGGAGAGGAGAGGAGGGAAGAGGAGAGGAGAGGAGAGGAGAGGAGGGAAGAGGAGAGGAGACGAGAGGAGAGGAGAGGAGGAAAGAGGAGAGGAGAGGAGAGGAGAGGAGAGGAGAGGAGAGGAGAGGAGAGGAGAGGAGAGGAGGAAAGAGGAGAGGAGAGGAGAGGAGAGGAGAGGAGACGAGACGAGACGAGACGAGACGAGAGGAGGGAAGAGGAGCCGAGAGGAGAGGAGAGGAGAGGAGAGGAGAGGAGAGGAAAGGAGGGAAGAGGAGAGGAGAGGAGAGGAGGAAAGAGGAGAGGAGAGGAGACGAGAGGAGGGAAGAGGAGAGGAGAGGAGAGGAGAGGAGAGGAGAGGAGAGGAGAGGAGAGGAGAGGAGAGGAGAGGAGAGGAGAGGAGAGGAGAGGAGAGGAGAGGAGAGGAGAGGAGAGGAGAGAATACCTGTTTGGCTGGACTGTCTCCATCACATTTGAGTTTTCCCACTAGCATAGCGCCTCCTAGAGGACAAATGAAAAAGCAGCTGTTGGATCAGAACTAAAACTACAAGCACTGCAACCTGGAACCAAAGTAGCAAACGAGATTAAGGAAAATGAAAACATTTAAACCGAAGAATGAAAAACAGCACAAGGAAACTGTGCGTGTGTGTGAGTGTGTGTTCTTGAGTGTGTGTACTGAGTGCCAAAATATGCACTTTACTAGTAAAATGAGGACATTTTTGAGAAGTGAGGAAATTTCAGATGGTCCTCACAACTTCAAAGGAGGTTTGAGGGTTTTTTGTTGTCAGGGTAAGCTGCTGGGAATTATATCTCTCACAAAGTTCTCAGAAAGATGTACCGTATTTTCTGGACTATATGTCGCTCCAGAGTTTAAGTCGCACTGGCCAAAAAATGCATAATAAAGAAGAAAAATAGATATATAAATCACACTGGACTATAAGTCGCATTTTGGGGGAAAGTTTATTTGATAAAATCCGAGACCAAGAACATACATTTCATCTTGAAAGGCAATTAGGATGGATTAGCAATAGGGTTACGGTATGCTAACGTATCAAATTCAGCTACATGACCCACAACGAACTGAGTACGTGTCTGCTTTGTTAACGTAACATATTAACAGTTATTCAGATAACTATAGCATAAAGAACATCCGAGCAAGTTTACCAAACAATCAAGTCTAACTCCATAGACGAAGCACCGCTTCTTCTTCTGCGTCGCTAGTACAAGCGAGCGTCGGAAGACAAGTACAAGTACCGGAGTACAAGTCGCACCCCCTGACAAACTATAGTCATAGTATAGCGACTTATAGTCCGGAAAATATGGTAAGTAGAAGTGTGTTTGTGTTTGATTGTGTTTGATTTCTTGTTTTTCTGTGTGTGTGTGTGTGTGTGTGTGTATGTGTGAGCCAACCCGTTGCTGGTGTTGTGAGGTCATGGTGAGTCCTTTGAACAGGTAGCATCTTCAGCCTTGGTGTCGGTAACCTCCCCTCCTCTTCCCTACACACACACACACACACACACACACACACGCACACGCACACACACTTCCTGATGTGGTGTGGCTACAGACATCCTGACTCAGATTGTATTAACTGATGTTGCAGGATGTGACTGGTGTGTGTGTGTGTGTGTGTCTGTCAGCGTTTTCCATGACTGAAAAGTTTAAGTATTGATCAGCTATAATCACTGGCGTCAGGTGTCGAAGTACAACAAACGCACTCGTCTGTGTCCTCCTCTTCACCAGCTTCAGCCAGGGCGTCGTTCAGCGCCTCCCTGTGGGTTTCGGTAGACTCGGACGAGTTTCTGGAATAACCGAAAACGACCGTTTGTCAAAGGTCACAGGTCACCTGTGACCTTTGACCTTCCTCACTCACAGCGGCAGGTGAAGTGCCTCCACACCACGGTGGCGGTCTGTGGCCGGCGGTGGGGTGGACGGGTCCGAGGCAGTGGTCTCAGCAGGCTCCCACAGAACAGTGTGTTCCGACTGGAGCTGGTTCAGGTGCTCCCTGCAGAAGTTCACCCCCCACGCTCGACGGCGATAAGAGCACGCCAGCCGCCTCAACGCCACCACCTGGACAGGTCAGAGGAAAACAGGAAGTCAGCAGGTAACACGGGAAGAGTCTGAAAGAGCCGACTGGAACCAACAGTGTGAGGACGTTCGATGGTGAAGCTCCAGTGTGGAAGGTCCTTACAGATACAGTAACTCTCAGTATTACCGAGAACAAAACACTTTACAAGTTCACACTTTTGACACTCAAAATAGTGAAGCACATTTTGAGGAGTTCTTCACAATCTAACACTCTTGAAGCTTCAGACGTCTTTAAAATGATTTCTGGACAGTCTGTCAGTGAACATGGGCGATTTCTTCTACTTGTTTTTATGAATTTAAATGACATTAATTTAATTCAAACCAAGAAATAGATGAATATCCACAACCCTCAAAATCCTGCTGATGAAGATATTTTGTCTGATTTTTGTGGGTGCGTGTGCGCATGGAAACAATTGTTGCATGTCAGCGGTGAAACCACAGTGCTTCAGGGAAACAGCTCTGTGGTAGTCACACACAAACACACACACACACGAACACGCACACACAGTGCAGTTTCTTTAGATTAAAAGCTGGAGGCGACAATAAAGTTCAACCACAAGTTCATTGGAACTCTATATGAATTCATCCACCACTTAAAATAGTCCCTGATGAATGAATTTTCCAAAAATAATTTTAATCTTGTTATGTTCCAAAGACTTTTCATGTATGTTACAGAAAATATTAGGAATTAGAACCAATACTTAAAACAAAATCAATTAGAACTAAAGATATATATATAAAAAGGCATTTTAGCGGACTAATCCACCAGGAGTTAGAACTCAATTCTCATATAATTCTAATGGAAGTCAGAATCATGTCATCCACCACCACGTTCCTTCCAGTCACCTACCGCTGCTAGCGCTTGCGAGTGTCTGTGGTTTTATACCACCTATAGATAGAAAAGAATTTGAATTCATTAATGATTTCACTTCGTGCCTCTGACTCATTGACCCGTTTGGTTTGCGCTGCTCGTCCGCATCTACCTTCACTTTCCCACCACATGCGTCAGGGAAAGAGGGGCAGGGGGAAACATTCAGGCAGGGGGAAGTGTGTGGGACTTTGGAAGGAGGCGGAGTTGGTCATGCTCAATTTTTCTTTTCCGCGTGCAGTGCAACGTGCCAAAAAGGTAAGAATTACGTTGAAGACAGTGACCCTGGCTGAACCCTGACCTGAGAGGCGTCGCCGTCTGTGGCTCCGCCCTCCTCCTGGATCCTGTAGAGAGGAGAGCGAAAGCTGGACTGATACTCTGTCGACTTCCTGTCGAACACAGATGACGTCATCAAGGCCAAGACATGAAAAACTCATGATCGCACACACAGAAACGCACCTGTGCAGCCTCTGCACCTGAGGAGGGTGCGTGGCTTTATTTCTCTGCTGTGAAGGGTCATTCTTCTGAAGGCGAGGCTTCTTCTTTGACCCCTCCCTCTTCTTGTTGGAGATAAAAGGGTGAAAAGACCTGCACATCTGTACTGCTACACGACTACTACTCTAGTAGTAGCACTTTCGTATTACTGCACCTGCAACTTTGACCGTTGTAGCCTCAAGTCTCTCAAATTTATGTATGTGTATGTTTGTGTGTTTTACAAACCATGTGCATGTGAAATAGTGGAACCCTCTGAGCTTCCAGGTGTTTGTGGAGGCGGGGTTTGGCGGGTGGGATGTGGTCCTTGTAGCTCTGCCTGTACTCTGTTTCCATGCGAACTTCGCTGTTCTTGAATGGAGGCACAGCTCTACGGCTGGAGTGCAGCACCTGCAGGAGGTCAACAGTCACCAAAATGCTGACCATCAATGAGGTAACCTCATTACAACTGGACAGAAGAGCTCCAGTTCTGATCAATAAACAGCAGGTTAAAACAGAACTTTGGCGCCACCCAGTGGTCACTGAGTGGAGCTGCAGCTCAGTGCTGAACCCCGCACTTGAGAGCTGAGGCAGCAACCGATAAGCATCACTGATGGGTTCCAAACGTGACCAGTGTTTTCTGTTACTGGTTCAGTCCACTGAATACATATATCCTGCTCTCAAATCAATGATGTGTGAGGCTCAGATGAACGTTACGCTCAAACCTCTCAGCAACCAGGCACACAACCAGCAGCACCGTACCTGATCTGCAGTCAGAATTGGTGAGGCAGCAGCTCCGAGTTTCTTGCTGCCAAACTGTTGGTGGTACTCTGACGTGTGACCTCCTGACCTGTGATCACCTGAGGTAAGCCCTGCCTTCCACCTCAGAACCTGGGATGCAGAAAAGTCACAGTATGAGTGACCAGTGTTTTAGTCTCAGTTTAAGGCTAGACTGCTGCTCACTTGATTGGCTGAGGGCTGCTGTCCATCAGGTGGGTGGCGCTGTGGGCTGTGCAAAGTGTTGGACATGTTTGCTGTGGAGACAGAGGAACCAGACCAGTGAGGTTCGACCAGGACAGCTCCTGTTGTATCGGCACAGAATCGAGTCGAAACGCAGAAGGAGGTCATAGCCCCAGACAGGAAACAGCACAGTGACTTTGAGATCAGGTGATCTACCAGACTTCTCAGCAGGTTCTGCAGCAGGCTTAGATGCAGGTTGCGGCTCTCCCACTGAATGATGTCCAGATTCTGGTTTAGGGTTCAGGCCCACTAGAGGTTCTTGTTCTGGTTCTGCATTAGGCCGAGGTACTGGAGGAGTCTGTGGGACTGGTGGTCCTCCAGAAGATGTTGCAGGTTTCGGGTCCTTCCTGTGGAGGGAGCTTCCTTTTGAGTGTTCTGGAAAAAGACAAATAAAGAAATAACTCCATTAGCTTTATGTTACCAGTAATAAAACATTCAAAGAAGGCACGATTATAAAAGCTGTAAATAAATAAACCACATGCTAATTTGTCTTGTCTTGGTTTCAGGACACGGTCCTACCTTTAGATGGCGCTATTCTAGATGCCTGAGTGGGTCCAGGGTCTGTAGGAGCCAGCAGGGTTCTGCAGGACCCACCAGGCCCAACGAGTCTCCTCCGACGCTGCAGACATGGCTCCCTGCTCGCACCTGAAATGTGATTTTAATGTACATTTCTCTGTGACATATTTCTAAGCAGAACAGACTTCTCACCCATGTGATCGGACCGTAAACCGGCTGATGGAAGGCTGCGGTGAGGAGACGCGTTTGTGGGACGAGGAACTCGGAAACTCTTCTGATATTCACTCTGCCGAACAAAACCACAATCACTTCACGATTTAATACCGTTACACCTCATCAGTCAACAATACTAATAACTCATGTCAACGTTTGAGACCTCCAGCAGACTCTTAAACATTGACTGTGGGTTTTTTTAAAAAAATAGTGTTTAAGACTTGTGGAATCACCTGTACGGATATCAAAAACATATTACTATTATATTATATTACTATTATAGGTTATACATATTATAGGTTTATTGTATTTCCTTTGGTTGTTTACTCATGTCCTTGACAGACTGCTACATGTAATTACAACTGTATTAGCTCGGATAGTCATCTAGCGGTGATGGACGGGATTAGCTCAGATTAAATCACATTAATCTGGACTGTTCAGTCTCGTTCATAGTTCGGTGGTGAACTGGGTCGCATAGGTTTATTCGGTTCTGGTCATTTAGTCAAAACTTGTCCATTCACTGGGAATCTGCGGTACAAAGCTAACCTGTTGCTAAAGCCAAAGGCTACAACATTTACTTCTACCTTAAAACCGACGGTCATGACGACGCTGTGACGTAACGACGCGCGACATCACTCCACCGTCCTCGTGCCATCAGATGAGCTCGTTAACAAGTCGACAGAAAACGTCTCGTGAACGCAGCCGGCAGGTTAACCAGCCTTCCGGTCGCTAACCGGCGCTCGGCTTCTGCGAGGCGCCGCCGTTCTCATGGCAACAGCTCAGCCTCGCGCGCAGACGCTTTAACGAGGCACAGGGCGGGGCCAATGACGTCACAGGGCGCTAATCTCGATATTTTGTATTGTCTCGATCTTTTTTATTGACTGAAAGTTCGGAAGAGAAGTCTGTAAATTAGACTTAAAATAAAAAAAGAGCCCAGAAACACTCCACACGGGTTGTTGGTATAAAATTGCACCACTTTTATTAATTAAGGCCTTTTAGTTTTTACTTGCATTTGGCTTCCCCCCTCTCGTTTTAGCACTGGAAGAAATCTCACAGCAACTGGGATGATTCAACGTTAATGTTAGTGGTTGAACTGGTTCCTTTAACATTTCACTGGTCTTCATGCCACACACAAAAAGAAGCATTTGCAGTGAAATCTTTTCTTTGTAAATTCATTATTTTTTACTTTGTATTAGTCTGCAGCTGCTTCCATCACTTCATGAAAGAAAAGATAAGAGTGAGCTTAGCATAGCAGAGTGAAACTGCTAGGCTACCTCCGGTATAGTGGAATATTTTAAATCTTGGTGTTTATTTTGAACTTTTTCCCTCACTAAATCAAACATCTACCAATATGCTGTCAATATTTAGCATGTCATGATGCTAACGCTGACCAGTCTGACCGCAGCTGCCACCAGGCCTCCATCCGGTAAAACTCCGTCCACATTTCTGGTGAACATCCACCAGATGTTTTCCTGGTGTTTGTTTGTATTTATTTTAATATAATCCAGACAAAAGCATCAGTTTCTTGTGTTTATTCATCTATTTTAGTTTGTAATCTGATAAATGTGTCGTTTATTTCAAAAGGCCAAAACTAACAGATCCTGAGATGTAAAAATATATTTTATACTTCGGGCTATTAAAACAAAAAGTATTATATATAATGAAATGTTTGGAAATCAGTCGTCAAAGTGTCTTGGTTTCTTTACAGATTTACTGTCCAAGAACTCACTATGGGGCAACATTTTCGCTTCTTTTGTGAAGAGCGGCTGGTTTTCTAGTCTGCAGTGGTGTTATCTTCTCTTCGGTCACCAGGTAACGGGTGTGAGCTGAATGTGAGGTCTGTTTGCAGCTGCAGCCAGATGGCATTACGAAAAGTGTTGCAGCATCAGATCACAATTGATTAAAAAAACATCGACATGCTACATGACCCAACGTACCTGCAGGAGCAACAGAATATTGAAAACAGTACTTCTAAGTACTGCAGTACTCAACACTCAACAGCAGTACTCCCATTGATGCTCCCACTTTCTAAAGCCTTTCCGTGGCGGCTACTTGACAGGCTACACAACAACTGGCAGGGGCGAGGTTTCAGCCTACCTGCGTTGTTTGAGATTAAAATTTTAAGGTCAACTTTCTTCTTCAGCTGATGACTATTACCATCCAAGCATCAGTGCACATGCTAATGCATTCTCTCAACCTAGTGCAAGCTACATTGTTAGCACACACAATGGCACCCATGCGACTATGCAGAGGAGTTTGATTTGGCCCCGTTCACAGTTTAACATAAGACGATCAGTTATAAATAATGTTGACCGCAAATCTGTCCGTTAATTCTGTATTTCCCTCTTTATGCGTTAATAGCATCATCATGACTAATAATACAATGGTAATAACACTTGCACAGTACACATCTTCCCTCACCCTGGGGCAACAGGGCCATCAGAAACTGGCCTAGTACAAGAACACACACACTCACTCACACACACACTCACAGTACTGGACTAGTGTGAGTCTGCTGTCTGAAGGCAATGTGTCTGCTGTTAGGAGCAGTTCAGACGCTAGCTGACTACACCTTTGAGCAAAGCATGTCTGCATGCAATTGTCATATATCTGTACGTCTGAAGTTATGGCATCATTAGCAACCACTTCCAACACACCAACACCAATGCAATGCATAAGTGGTTAGCCCTCATGCTAGCTCAAAACAAATGTAGCTTGCAGCAGTCCCAAAAGGTCATTGACCAATATTGACAAATAGAAATGTCATATTCGCATCTGGCAATTTACCTGACTGTTTAGTAAGGCTATGAGCCATCGCTTGGTACCATTAAACATTTCTAAGTTAATGTATTTGACTAGCTGCTATACTGATGACACAGTCCAAATCTCAACATACATCTAATTTACCTTGGGAAAACGGCTCCATGAACACATTTGTTAGCTTAGATTTCCCGTTAAATGTCCATGCTTTTGATTTGCTTCAAGGTCCAAAAAGGGCTACCAACTGTTGCTAACAGTCTCTTAAGGTACTCATTTAATGATAAAAATATTATTATGGTAGCTGGTTTGACAAAATCTTACTCAAATCAACAATATGCTAATATATTTTACAAAATGCTTAGAAAGAAAAAGTAAAAACTGTTCTGACAGCTAACAGCATGGTGAGCTAACTGTACGACCTGCTGCATTTCCCTAAGCTCCACCCCCAACCACCACCAAAAAAATAATAAAAACAAACATTAAATTGACTTTTATATCTTTTCACATGGTAACATATTATTAACAATAATCACTGGTTAATAACCACTGCATGTATCCACAGGTACTAAAAGCCACACACGCAAGGTCGGCCATGACAGGTGTGACATCACTCGGTAACCGTGGCAACAACATGGCTGACAACCATGTGCGACTGGCTCGGCACTGCTGGACAGCAAAAAGTAAAGAAAGAAAAGAAACATTGAAACATTGAGCAAAGAAGCCATTCCCCTGTGCAGAAGGCTGAGCAGAGAGCATGATGGGAACTGTAGTTAAACTGGGCAGTTGTTTGGTCTGCCCCAATTTCCTGCAACAGCAGAATCTTCGTCATCATCATCATCGTCGTCATCATCATGGCTGCTGCTGCAGTCTGTTCATGTTTGGTATCCAAGGCAACCGTCTCTCTCAGTGTGGTGGAATGATGAGGAAATGTAGTCATCATGAGGTCAGAGATGTCTGATGATGACAGGTTTCTGTGGCCAGCTGGAAGATGTGGCGTGATTGGTTGATTGACTGTCAGACAGGTGAGCTCAAACACTGGAGAGAAGAAGAAGAGAGTTTGTACAAACGCCAGAGTGCGTGTGCGCGTGTGTGTTGAGGACGCACCTGTCATTAGAGAAGCTGACAGTTGGACTTTTTGCGGGTTTTTCCTGGAACTGGACTCTTCCTGTTAATCTGCCGCACCAGGTCATAGAAGATCTGAGAGGGAAAGAGAGAGAGACATCAGCCAATCACAGCGCAGCTCCACCTGCTGCTTTGACACACCTGAAACAGGAAAACAGGGTATCTGTTGACTGTGGAACTGGCTGGACTGGCTAGTGATGCTGGTCAGGACCTCCTGAATGCCTGACCAACATCTCAACATAAGCCCGTTGCTCCAACTCATTCCTAGATGTTGTCAGGGCAACAAGAGTCAAGGAAATGTTTGCAGGAGTAACATTGAGAGCAACAGCAGTGATCCAGGGAGTCGGTCAGTCCGAACGGACCTCAAACTGGAGGAACTGGAGGCTGGATCAGTCTTGATCCTCTGGTGTTGAAGAAACACCAACAAGAGCCAGCAGAAGAACCAAACAAGCTCTGATTTATGTGGTTTTGTGTGTGTGTGTGTGTGTGTGTGTGTGTTCACCTCGTTGACATTGATCTTGCTCTTTGCTGAGGTCTCCAGAAAGGCACAGGAGTTCCACTGGCGCGCGAGTCCAATACCTGACTCTTTGGCCACAACGCGCTCCACCTCCAGGTCACATTTATTCCCAACCAGGATCATTGGAACCTGCACCATCACAGAAGGAATCCACACTCACAACCACGAGAAGAGCAATGTAAGAAATCCAGACCATCATTTCATCTTTTCCAACATTCTGATCCAGGAAATAAAGTTAAGTCCACCGCAGTTCCGCGTCTGGCCAGCAGGCGTCTCCAAATATTAGCGAGTGCACTTGTGGTTTTAGCAGGTTGGAGATAAAATATGTTGTTTTTGACGCCTTAAGTGTGTGTTTTCTGTTTGTCTAAATACGTGGGGGCGAAACTTTCCAAACATTTGTTTTATGAGCCCAGAGTTTGATGTTGAATTCCAGTTTTTAACCAGCTGAATGTAATTTATGAAATTTTAGATTACGGTTGTAATTTACTCTGTGTGTGTGTGTGTTTGTCTTACGTCCTCGGTGTCCTTCACTCGGAGGATCTGCTCTCTGAGGTCCTGCAGGTCGTTAAAGGTGGACTGAGCTGTGATGGAGTACACCAGAGCAAAGCCCTGACCGTTCTTCATGTACAGGTCTCGCATTGCCGTGAACTGCTCCTATACACACACACACACACACACTCACAGAGTCAGACAGACACAGACAGACAGATGGACAGAGTGGACTCTAGGTCAGTCATGGCGACGTGCTTACTGTTCCTGCTGTGTCCAGGATCTCCAGCATGCACTGCTGCCCGTCCACCTCCACTTGCTGCGAACACAGAGGAGCCCAGAATAAACCTCATTTACCAACATTTGAGTGTTCAGAAAGACCCCGAAGACGCGCCACCACTCTCCAGAGTGAGTGTGTAACACACTAAAACAGCATATGTATGAAAAATGTTCTCATTTTAAAGACTTCGCACCAGCAGTTTCCGCTCAGTGAATATCAAGACTATTTTATGGATCCAACCCTTGGTTACGCCACCAGTTTACTTCTTGTGTTCTTCTGTGGGTTCATCACATTTTAACTTGGTTAAATCAACTTTGAATTTTGTAGCCTCTTACATTTTGTATCAGTGCTAAAATTAGCAGCAGAGCTAGCATGGAATAGTCTTACCTTCCTGTAGGAGTCCTCTATCGTTGGGTCATACTTCTCCACAAAGATTCCCTGTACAAACTGGACAGTCTGCACACACACACACACACACACACACAGACAGACAGACAGGCAGAAGTAGGCCAGTGTTGTTAATGGCGCCTTGTGTCGCTCTATTGAAAGTCATTAGAATGGAAATAATGTGACAAGTCTCCATTTTATCATCTGGAGTAAAGACCTTCATTGTGTGACAGAGACAGACGGACAGACACAGTTTTCCCAGAGGAATTCTGAGACCTTTTCATCATCATCAAATACAACATCACACGTTTTAGCACACGAACATCTATATTTAAATGCTGAAGTAAGAAATTAAACAAACACGATTTTCTTTAGTCAGAAAATCTTATGAAAAGATTCAAACCGGATTCAGATATTAATAGATTACTGTTTCATTTGAAACAGCTGAATAATGTCTATGCTAACACACACACACACACACACACACACACACACTCACCAGTGCTGACTTTCCAACTCCTCCTGATCCCAGAACCACCAGTTTGTATTCACGCATCCTGGCTGTGTCTGCTGGGTGGGCGAGAGACACAGAGACACACAGGGTGAGAGAGGAGACCAGCCAATGACAGAAAAGCACTCACACAGGCTCCGCCTCCTGCCACAACACACCTGAAGCGGGGAAAATATGTTACACGCAAATAAGGAAGTTATAATTACCCAGAATACATGACAACAGAGAGGTCACGTGATCGCACAGCTGGTGGTGATGTCACAGCTGTCCAATCCTGCGAGTGTGTGTGTGTGAGAGGCTCTGTGAGTTACCATGGCGATAAGAGCACTGTAAGTAGTTTGTACTTTGTGTGTGTGTGTTTTACTCGTCACTGTCAAGAAACTATGCAGCTTAATGTTTTTGTTCATGTGATCAATGTGGAAAATACTGGAGTTGTGTCCATTTTTGAGCAAATTACCTAAATTTTGAGGTCATAGTACTTTGGGGGGGGGTTCATTTCCGACCCTCACACACCCCAGGGTGACAGACTTGTACATACAGTACATTAGGGGGCGGGGTCAGTAAATCAGACAGGAAGTTAATCACATGTATAATCTCACATAATCCAATTATATGTTGATTCATTCCAAACAATGTTTCGCAATCAAGCTACAAACGCGGATGGCATCGTCATAGAGACGACATGCCCGGCACGCGCCTCAGTGGTCGGCACATGCTAACGGATGCTAATTGAGGTTGGTGGGTTGCAGCTGGAGTTTAATCTAGTTTGACTTTTTCCGAGTACTTTTACGCCAGAACCACAGACGGCTCTGAAGTACCACTCCTGCTCTGCTATGATAACATTTCCACTGACACCTAACAGGATAATTCCGCCATTTCTCCCACAGAACGACAACATTTCCGCTCTGAAAACTTTGGATCATCAAATGGCCTTGGATCATCAGAGCTGGAAGCTCAGAGGATGGACCAGGTGGAACAAAAGGGTCCTGATGTTTCTGAGGATCACTGTACAAAAGGAACTGGTGATCGTGTCACCTGATGGGAAACCATTTTCCCAACTAAGCCACACAACTCCATCCAAGTAGTTAATCATTTTATGTTCTTTTTTCTTTGTTTTGGGGATTTTTTTGTTGTCTATCGAGCAGTAACAGAGGAATACTCTAAGGAAGAACAAGGAGAATCAGGAACTTCGACTCTGGGCATCAGGAGGTCTAAAAATTTCTGGAAACACCCAAATCTTTCACTGCGACCAAAATAGGTAATCAATGAGGGCGATGTTTCCAACACACCCTGAACGCAGCACGATGATCATCAAGTAAAGTTGGAGGATGGACACACACATCCCAGAACTAGGTGGGGCTTGTCAATACTGGTGTGTGTGTGTGTGTGTGTGTGTGTGTGTGTGTGTGTGTGTGTGTGTGTGTGTGTGTGTTGCTGAGAGTAGAACAGCAGAGGAATAAATCCCTTTGCACCCCAGCCAGCCTGGTCGGTCGGTCAGCTCTAAACTCTTCCCCACAGTTTTAATAAGTTTCTCTCTCGGAGCAGCGGGGGCTCCGCAGCTCCGGAGCCGCCTCACAACGTCCCCAACCCGGCCGCTCGACTCTGACAGGAAGGCCACCCACACACCCGCCTGCTCCTGCTGGGGGGAGCAGCTAAGCAGCCTCCCCGTGTTCTCCAGCAGACTGTTTCTAATATCAACAGTCCTTTCTGCCGGTCCGCCTGTCTGTCTGCCTGTCTGTCTGTTTGTCTGTCTGTGTCCACCGGTCGCTTCCGCAAACCCAGCCCAGCTCGGCACCGGCCTGTCTTCCCTCCGTGTCCGTCCCCGTCGCCGTGTCCCGGTTCCTCCCGAACAATACTACATTTACACACCGGAGGAAGGAGAGAGACGAAAAGGAAAAGAAGAGTTGGAAAGAGACGAAAGGAGAGAAAGGAAGCAGTACTTACTGTCATCCACCCGTCTGCTCCGCAGCTCTCTCTCTCCCCTGCTCTCTGTAGATGTCGCTCTACCCGAGCCGCTCCCTCCTGCTGCCTGTGCGCGCTGACGTCAAGTAACGTGGTGCACTTCCTGTCACGTCTTTCACAATAAAACCCCTACAACGCTTTCTCAGAATTCGGAGAAAGATTTGATTTTTTTTTTTAAATGTAAAACCAAATCCAAAGACATGTCAATTTAAATTGTTAAATAAAGTGTTAAATACAATAAAACTTAATGTATGGAACCGACTGCAATTTAACCTTCCCAGCATAAACGAACCATTAGGAAATGTCGAACATGTGTGTCGAACATTTGTTCTTGATTGTCCAGTTCGTCATTTACGTTTGTTGTTCCGGACTTTAAATTATATGCGTACTTGCAACAGCATGGGTTCTCTAAATTAACTTGATTTATTTTGAAGATGGCTTAGCATCACATCCGGTGTAACTAACTTCATCGCAATTGACTAACCAGACTTTTTTCTTGTGACGTTTCAGCATCTTCAGCAACTTTATTTACTTGACACAAATGTTGTATGTGTCTTAAAAGAAAAACGGCCAGAAAATTTACCCTGAGTTTTTTTTTTTACCCTGAGTGTGTTATTTTGATGTTTTCTCATTTAGGACAGTGAGCATCAACCCCCAGGTTAAAGTCCATTAACTTTTCAGGACAGTTTTGATTGTCTGCAGGGTGATGTGCTATCAGAACAGGAGTAGTGATCCATAGAATCATGTTCTAACAATTAAAATGATCTGAAATAATAAGAACTGCTGACACGGCACCTGCGTGGGCATGAAGAATGTGGTCATGTGATCGAACAGAAAGGTCTCTGAGGAGCCCCTGCAGGTAAGTGAAGGTAGCCCTGGGACGAAGATGAGATTGTATATTTGTTTTCTCTGACGATGTCACATGATGGCACAAGTTTCTCCTCTGGCTCTAAGAACTATCTGGTCAAAGTGGAGGACAAAGGTCAAAGCAACCCAGAGGTCATTAAAATGAAACGGTAAAATCCAGAATTTCAAGCATAATGTGTGTGTTCAAAGAAAACCTGAGCATGTCACAGCATGATGGGAACATTCTTACATTCTCACTCACACACACAGTATTTACAACAGTCAGAGCCTATGTTGAGAAACCACACCCAAACAGGAAGAAGTCACCAAGAATAGAGCACCCCCCCCAAACTTCCCTTTCATACACTTCCTGTGTGTGTGTTCTTGCACCACGTTAGGGTTGGGGTCAGAGGTTAGCTGCTATGTTTAGGGTTAAGGCAGGGAGCTGGAAAATGTATTATTTCTATGAGAGTCCTCACAAATATTGAAGTACAATGATCATCACTTTTCTCTGCTCGCAGTTGGTGAAAAGGTTTAAGGACATTTTCTTTGAACTGTAGGGAAAAGTTTTAAAGATATTTTACATTTTAATGTTTGATCCTGAATTATACCTTTACAGATGTTTTTGAACTGAATCTACAACAGATTAAACCTTTGGTCGAAATTGAATGTCTTAAAATAAAAATTTATTTCGATGAGACACTTTGTAGTTCAGAAGCAAATACAAAAAACTGGAGACATTAACATGTCAATGATTAGCCAAGCTACAATTCAAGCTCATCAATTCGGCAGTTGCTAGGCAACCAAAGGACTGAACATCATTAACTGCGTTTGTTCTGTTTGCCATGAACAGCCAATAAAAGAAGGGCTCAGTGAACAGGAAGTTAGCCTTACCTGTGTGAAAAGGAACAGGTGATGTGATCGGAATCCTGAATATGGGCAGATTAAACCAATGCTGCGACGCTTGATAAATACATTTTATAGATTTAACAAGCAAAAACAATTTAAAACATGGGCAGTGTTTATAAAGTTACTGCAGTCTTGGATGCAAGTTCAGCAATTTTTATAAACCCCGCCCACTGAAACCAGAGGCTCCTCCCACTGTAGTGAAATCAGCAAATCAGTTCAATGTCACATCAATGAAAGAATTACTGCCAAATATAAAATAGAAGTTGGCAAAAATCATGAGAAATTTTGTATTACACTGTAATAAAAAATGTAACTAAATTTGTTTGAAATTCCCCTACAGGATTCCTGCAAACAGGACGGTTGTACTGACGACGAAGAACAACAAAATGAAGAAGACAGAACATGACGGCAGGCAGAAATGGATAGTTTTATTTTTCTTGGGCGACAGACAACAGTGGATTCCCCTGACTAGACCGAACCAAGTCTGACCCCGATGAGAACGCACAGGTGTTACCATGGAAACACCCTAGTTGATATGATTCGGTCCGCTCAGTCCTGATCCAATAATCTCCCCTCTTTCTCTCTCTCCTGTGGCAGGAGGAGGGCAGGTCTATTGAATCATGGGAAACAAAGAAGCTGTACAGTAAACCCCGCCCGTCTCTCCTCATTCACTATATCATTAATTAAAAAGAAAAAAAAAAAGCGAGCCCTCCTCCCATTGGTCAGCACATCCTCAGGCAGGAAAGACTGTTTCACTCCATTGGTCAGTTTTAACAACCATCAGTCACTCTGCAGCGGCCAATCAGGTTCAAGAACAGTACCTGTGGAACCTTCTGAGAAAAAAAGAATGTTGATGTATGGAGATCAGCCAATCATATGACCTCACTGAAAAAATAAACAGGAGGTGGGAGGAGCTTCCAAGCCTCAAATGCAACTCATTTTTCTGGATTTTTCTTTGTTTCAGTCCACATTTGAACGTCAAGTCTTCTTCCATCACTAGGAGACGGTGCGTTAACCTGTGTGTGTGCATGTGTGTGTGTGTGTGTTTGCTGTTGTCATGGATCCGTGCTGCAGGGTTTAACGCACCAGCAGCAGGGGTGGTGCTGTGGTGTATCGGGGACGAGGGCGAACCGCCTCTTTAACTGGTGTCCATGGATTCCATGTTGGCGGAGCTGGAGTCTCTCTGGATGGAGTCAAAGATAGCCGCCAGCTCCTGATTGGCTGAGATCTGCGACTGAAACTCCGACATGAGCGGCGACTTCTCTGCCTCGGGGATGGTCAACAGGGCCACCACAGCCCGCATGGCCGACCGTTTCAGCTCATCCTGCTTCTCAAACTCCTGCTTTACCGAGTTGGCCTTCACCTGCAGAGTCGGAAGATGGATCACTGCTCTGGAAAATGCAACGAAGGTTCTTTAGGAAGAGTCTCAGTCAGTGAGGCCCTACCTTGGTGGTGCAGGTGGCCCTTAGCGGCTCCACCAGCCTGTCCAGCCTCTGCAGAACCGCACTGGGACACAGAGAGGACAGCCTGGCCAGCATGAGGAACGTCAACATCTGCAAAAAAAAAAAGCAGAGTCACAGCCGGAACTGTGAGCGTTGCCCTCTGAAGTGTGTGTTCAGGTGTGTGTTGGGACCTTGATGTCATAATGGTCCTTCAGACCGTCCTCCACGTGGTTCAGGAAAGTGAAGATATCGATCCGGTCCAGGCAGCTGTCCAGCAAAGTGTACATGCACTCGAAGGCAGCCTTCCTCAGGTCCAAACCATCATCAACAGTGTGCTTGAACGGGCCCATCTCCACCTGTGAACACACACACACACACACACACACACACACACAGTAAGGTGTCTGCTGGTGTACTGGGAGATGAAAGCACGCATCTGGTGTCGACGCTCACCTCTCGGATCAGCTCCTTCCTCACTTTGGTCTCGTTGTACAGCTGAGGGAGGACTGAGTCCAGCAGCTCCCGGATCAGACTGGGCTTGTTGTGGGCGGCCGAGTTGAACGTTACCAAGGCAACGCGCCGCACGTTTAGATCGGGGTCTGCTAATGTCTTTAAGAAATCCCCTGAGAAAAGGAAAAGGCTCAAGTCCACCTCTGATCTTTGTGTGGTAACATGAAGGATCAATGAGTGATCACTGGGGATCAATGAGTGATCACTGGGGATCAGGAATCGGTGCGATCTCTTATTACCTATGCAGTTCTTCAGCAGGGGGTCAATGGGCTGAGGCTGGTCCGAGATGGTGAACTTCACCGCCGTCACCACGGAGCTGCGAGCATACGACGAACCTGGGGCAGGTTAAAAATAAACCACCAATCAATAAATCACCACGATCACAACACAGCTCTATAAACAAACAGGAAATGTGATTATTGAGGGGGGGGCAGAGGCGAGGCGTTCCTCCTGATCGCCATGCGATCGGCTCTAGTATTGATTACCTGACTGCAGATAGCCTTTGAGGCGTGGCAGGAGGGTTTCAGGGTCAATCAGCGTCAGTTTACCCAGACACTCGGCCACCACGTTCCGGGTTCCCTCCTCCTGACACTCGCTGTGTTTGAGCAGGAGGGACCAGACCAGCTCCACGTAAGGTTTGAGCCCCGACACCGATGCCGAGCTGATGATCTCCTTGAGCGAGTGCAGCAGCAGGTACTGCCTCTTGGACGACGTGATCTCCTGCAGGACGAAAGGCAGATACTCGGGGAGGTTCCCCACAGCGATGCTGCCCAGGGCGTAGGACGCCGCCGACTTCACCTGAGGAACACACCAGCACAGAGGTAAATCCCAAGATAGATCATTTCTGAAATAAACACTTTTGGATTAACTAGCCTGGTGCGTCTTACCTCTTCACTGGAGGACGAGAAAGCGTCCAGAATAACCGTCTTCAGCTCCGGCTGGCTGCTGAGGTCCACGTGGTGTCCCACCTCACCCAACGAGAGCAGGGCGAGGAGCCTGATGGAGTCTGTCGAGCGGCTGTTCTTCACATCCTGTCAGAGAGGGAGCAGTTTAGCGCCACCCTGATCGGAGACACGTCAACCCTGATGTGCGCAGGTAGGTCACCTGGATGAACTGCCCCACGACGGCGGGCCCCTCGGCGGGACAGGCCCGCGTTAGTGCTGCGACACATTTGGCAATGGAGCAATAGGCCTGTTTGTGAGGAAGAGCTGTGCTCTGAGAGTAAACCGGACCTGTCAGCATCCTCAGCAGGTCCATGTAGCCCAGACCAGGCGTGTCTGTGGCAACTAAAGCCTGAACAGAAGCACATGCGGGACAGTTATGGTTTGATTGAAATTCTGACCGCTCGCCAAACCACGATGGCGTCGCTGTTGTACCTGATAGAAATCCAGCATGGCGGAAAGCGCCCCGCCCTGCAGCAGCGGGGATCGGACCAGACTGATCAGCTGCTGCAGGATGTTGCCGCTGCTCAGCTGACCCAGAGAGGCAGGGTGAGTCACCGCCAGCGTGGACAGGAAGCTCAGCGCCATCTGCGATACGTGCATGTCGCTCTCGGAGATGAGCGGCGGCAGTTCGGCGAGCACCGCGTCCACCATGACGGGAGTCACCGCGGTGCTGAGGAGCGCAGGGACAGCGTTTAGCGCTCGGGGGGAAGCCAGGCGAAGGTGGCAGGTTCAAAGGTGGGGGTGTACCTGTAGTTCCTGAGCAGGATGTCCAGAGCAGCCAATGTGCAGAGCTTCAGCGCCCGCTGGTTCTTACGTAGGAAGGAGGCGAGGATGGGAACAGCATCCGGAAGAACTGGCCTAAGGTCAATCTTCAGCGGTGATCCAGCGATCAGTGTCAGAGCTGCCGAGTCAGCGAAACTCTCATGAATCCAATCAATATCCTTTGATCCTAACGGTTCTGGGAGGGCGGGGCTTACCTTTCACCGTTGTCAACCTGGTGATCTCGTTCTTCAGGCGTTCCAAGAAAATCAACAACGTTCCAGGAAGTTCTGCTGGCAGACGGTCACCTGCGCAGGAAAAGAAAATGCAGGATGGTCGGACAGGAAGTTGCATCGCAGCTGACGCCATACCACTTTGACTGACAGGTGGCGGTCACCTAGGTTGCAAATGATCTGGCCCATGCAGGAAATGGCGCGCTCTTTGACTTCCTGGTCAATGTCTGCAGCCTTGAGCCGTTTGATTGTGCAGGAGAACAGATCGCTGATGTAGGGGGAGGGGTCGAAGCTGTCAGAGCTTTCTGATTGGCTGTCCAGAGGACGGATCACCTGCGAGAGGTCAGGTAGAAAATAAAGTAGACGGAGGGTGACATCACCAGTTCAACAAGGACTGGACCAGACGCCCACCTTTACGAGCTGCTGCGTGACGAGCAGGGCCTCTGAGGTGATCTTGTAGAAGGGGTCTCCCACGCAGGCCACCACGGGCGGGACAAGAGCGGGGACATGAGCGTGGAAGGCGTGGGCAGGATGCGTGACCATGATGATGTGAAGGCATGCCAAGGCATCAATTTTCAGGTTGGAGCTGCTGGATTTATCATTCAAGGAGAAGATGATGCCTGAAGAAAAAGGTTTTGTCAATCGTACTTCAACACCCCGCCCCCCCCAACACTGGAGGACAATCGGGGGAGTTCAGATGTAACATCACCTGGTATGAGGACAGGGATGTGCTGTGTCAGGGCTCCTGGCAGCACGTTGACCAGCTCAGTCAACATGTTGAAACAACACTGACGGGTTTTCACACTTTTCTCCTTTAGCTGCTTGTGAAGAGCTTTCACGATGATGGGGACCTGCAGAGAGCGAGAGACAATAGCTTACTGAGAGAGAGAGAGAGAGAGAGAGAGAGAGAGCGCCTCAACTGCTTCCTGTGGTTACTGCAGGAAGTTAACGTTTTCTGGTCCAATTAAAGGCGTCACACCGCCACCTGTAGGACAAAATCGGAACTGCACTCAAACGAACCAGAGGTCCCTGAAAATGTTTCAAAGCAAAAATATACAATACAAATGATAGATTCTGATAAATAGCTTATTAGTAATGCCTGGGCATTTGCCCGAGCAGAAGAGTTACCTGGCTCTGCAGCATGGTTAGCGGGGTCTCTCCCTGCTCCATTGCATCTGGATCAGCCAACCAGCTTTGAGCCGGTCTTGTCTGTTTGAGCAGCGAGAGGTAAGCGTGGAAAACATCTGCTTTCACGTTCTCCTCGCGCTCCTGCTCACACGCAGGAAACAAGGGAGAGAAAGAGGATCAGTTGGCGTGATGAGCAATGGAGGCGGCGGGGACGTCGCCACAGATCGTCGATACCTTGAAGCGACAGACAAGTGCGGGAGAGACGGAGCGATAAAACTCTGGCAGCATCTCGTGGCGAGTGGAAACGACGGCGTCCAAACACTTGGCCGCCGCTCGCCGAACTTTCCAGCTCATGTCGTCGTCGTCACTGTACTCGTCATCACTTCCTGCGGAGATGGACAGGCGCACGTTAGCTTCCACACCTCCTCCTGGAGGAGAGGCAAGTCCGGTCCTGTTTTCTACCTTGGTAGTCTTCATCGTTTTGTTCAGCATCCATGGCATTGTCGTCCTCATCTTCATCATCAAAGTTGTAGTTGGGGTCATAGGTCAGGTAGCGCAGACAGATGGAGATGACGGTGGGGACGTGGGGGTAGACTTCTTTGGGACACCTGTGAGCAGACACAGACTGTAGAACAAGGTCTCTGCAGGACTGGTGCAGCATTAGTGCTCCTGTTACCTCCTGACGAAGGACTCGAAGGCCTGGATGCAGTACTCCCGTAGCTCGTCGTCGTCAACGTTGCAGAACTTCACCACCAGAGGGATGATCTTCTCCAGATACTCACCTACAAACAAGAGCTTCAGGATGACAACGCCAACTGAAGCAACACGGAGAAGCAGCGAGCGCCTCACCGATGCGGTGTCCCGCCTGTCTGCTGATGGCCGCCGTGCACTGGATGTACGTCCTGGTGGTGGACATGTTGTCGTTCCTCCCCAGCTCGGTCAGAAGATGCTCGATCAGATCGATGAAGACAAGGTTCCCGCAGGACATGACCAAATGTCCAAGAGCCATGATGGTCCTCTGAGGGGGTGCACGGCCACAAGAAAACAGTTGTTAGGACAACACGGGACAGGATGGAAGGCTGCCGAGTCGGAAAAGTGGGCGGTACCTTTCTGACAGCCAGTCTGGGGGAGGTGAGCTGAGGGAGCAGACAGCTGAGGATGGAGGGGTGAAAGTTGACCAGCAGACCTCCCTGTCTGCAGGAGAGCCAACAACAGCACTCAGCAAACACTCTGTAGCTTAGCATTAGCCACAGCCAAGCTAACGTACCTGCAGAGCATGTCGGCCATGATGTCCAGCGCTTCCAGCTGGACCGACACGTCTTCCTGTTTGGCTATGGCGCTGGTGAGACGACCCGTTATCTTCTTACAAACGCTGGCGGCTAAAGCTGAGCCTGCAAGAACAGAGACGTCCACGGTAAAGTTAAAGAAGAAGTACTTCGCACTATCACAGTACTTATAGAGCATCGATCTTCTCACCGCTGGAGGCGGGCGGCAGCTCGCCGATCACAGTTTTCAGTCCGATCGATGAGATGTCTCTGAGCTGTTCCTTGTCCGACAGCATGTTGGTGCACAGCGTATCCACGATGGTCTCCACCTGGTACTCCTTCACCTTACTGACCAGGGGCCCCAGACTGAGCAAAACAAACGCGGTTACGAGCGCAGCCAGTCACGGTGTAAACGAACCCGCAGAAGCGCCATTTACCATTTGACAGCGAGATTCTGAACTTCTCCGTTTTTGTCTTCCAGCAATTTGAGAATCATTCTCACCACCTGTCAATCAAAATGTCACAAATCAGCTCTCAAAGGCTGAGCTGGTCCCACCCCAAACTGACGGCCCCACCCACCTTCCGCTCGCTGTCATCGTCCAGTTTGATGGAATCTTTCTGCAGCTCCGTCATCAGGTCATTGGTGGCCATAAATCTGCAGACAGATCACACTGGTCACATGACAACTTCAGGTTAAGGGCCTCTCTGACGTTTGGATGAACAGAGCGAGCGTCTGATGGTTCTAAATTTCTTTCCTAAAAATGTTCACATTTTGAAATTTAAACTTAATTTAATTCCTTTTAAATTAAAAAAACACTTCCGACAACTTAAAAATATTACCCATGGAAGATTTCCGCAGACTAAGCAACTCAGTCCTTTTATCACAAAATTAAACTGAATAAAATAAACCCAAAAACTAAAAATGTGTTCCATTTCCAATCCAAAACTGTGCTGCATCAGCTTGGTGACACGCCACAGAAATGACATGTTGAGGGTTTTATGCTGATGTTGAACGAAAATTTCATGTTAGTTTTGAAAATACTCTTTACTAAACTGTTACGTTAGGGGGATTTTATCATGTCTGTGTTGAAGTTGTCTAGACGAACTCAAACTTTCCAATGGGAACTATTTTCTGTGTTTCACTAAATCAAAAAAATCCAAACCCTTTAATTAAAAAGGGGGATACAGCGGTAGAAAGAGGCGAGATTAAACAACAAACATAACACTACTTCCTAAAGAATTATCAACACAAGGTGTAAACCTCGGGATTATTGTATGGATTGGAGTGTGCTACTATTAGAATCCTTTATTTTAAACACTTCGAAGTGATGCTTCCTACACCAGTGACGGTTGGAGAATCTAGTCTGTTTACATGCCGTTAGCCTCGCTGATGCTACCACACCCCCAAACATGCTAGCTAGAGAACTCACAGACTAATGCTGCAAAACCATGGCAACTAATTACATCCTAAGTCCTAACGCAACCCAGGATCCGTATGCACGTCTGGTAACTTCGCATTTTAGTCCAAAGCCAGTATTCACACTCGCATCATCATACACGCTATATCACGCTAGCTTGCAGCATGATAGAAGTTACTCTTGGATACCCTGTTAGCATGGGGCTAACTCTTCAGTGCTTGAATTCAGCAGAATAGTGTGAGGGTCGGCGGGTTATCTTGAAATATTCATAACCGAACAGGCGTTAAAGCTGTATTACTGAGCCCGGTTGCAAATAGTCGATAGTCTGGACAACGATGATCAGACAGGTGGCCGCTTAGCTTTTAGCACGACAGCCTGCGGCCTGACATACAACGATTACTGCCCGGCTACAGCTTTAACGCTGCGGGCAAAAACGTTGGGACTGGCATCGTGAGCCGTACGGCGAGTCGGCTCATCGTGAACGCGGTTTACCTGAAATCCTTGTCGCTGGAAGTCATTTTCTCCAGCAGATTGGAGATGTGGTACGAGGCGCTCGCCATGTTGGTACTATTAGCTGTAGCTGTTAGCCTCCTGCTAGCAGACTGCGTTCAGCTTGTGTGAGGTTCCGGCTGTGTGTCTGTCTGTGTCCCTGTGAGTGTCCTGTGGCTCAGAGTTTCGGGGTTGATGGCGTCTCTTTCCTTCGCGATGCTGTCGCCTTCTCTCTGTCTACACAGCGACTGTCGCCTCCCGGGGCGCCGAGTTTGGTTTGTTTGAATGGAGCTCCCGTTCTCTCTGCAGAGGGGCGGGGTTTCCCGGACTGACGCGGCGGGGTCGAAGGTCAAACTATCAGCAAGTTTCTTCACAATTCTCCTTTTTTCCCCTGAAACAATTCTTCCCATATGCGTGAATACTTCATTAAACTGTTGAACAGAAGTGATTCATGATTAAACACGTGGATTTGTGTTAATTATAAATAAATTATTTTAAGTATTTATGACATTAATTAACTAATTGATGGGAAGTCACTATTTGTTGCTCCCGCATGCAGAGAATAAATGATTGAGTCATATTTGTGTATTTATTGGGCCATGAAAATAAATGATTTCACTGTAAAGGGTTTTTAGTGATTCCTCAATGTTGAAGAAATGGGTTAAAGTAGTTTTTCACACTTGATATGTATAATTTTGATCCTCTGCGCTTCACCTGAAAACCTCTGGGCGCCACTTCTGGTTTCCTGACAGCTCCAGCTGTGTGTTTAGAAATGGGGAGCTGTGGGTGTTGGTGAATGTGCCGCGGATCAGTCGAGTGGGATGTTTTCAACCCCCCGGGCGGTCTTTTTCCTCTCTCTTTTCTTCTGCTCACACATGACGTTGCTGGCATGTGCGCGCCGAGACCGGTGCGTGTGCGTGTGTCAGTGCGAGGCTGCAGCTGCTGGCGTCTCCAGGAAATGCGCCTGATTATGATTGTGACGAGGATGAGGAGGATGAAGCTCACAGTGACGGTTCGGCGGAGATGAAAATGACTGTGAATTTAAATGTAAAATCAAAGCTCATTAGAATGTCCGAATGATGGATCGATACGGGAGTTGAAACTGGACTTTTACTGTATCTGTACTTTACAGTACTGGGATAAGCTAATTCAATCATCAATCACGTGACCAATGAGCTGTCACACGTTCGAACAACGCTTAATTTGGGGAAGTGGGAGTTAGAAGCGCCCCAAAATAAATAAGTCAATAAATCACGTCAATATGAGGAAGAGGACCAATCAGCTGCCGTCGGAGCCACGCTGCATATTTCTATTAATCCCGGTAAAATTGAGTTTTGGCGACGTCTGTCATCGTGTAAAGTATCAAGTTCCTTAAACTGTACCTAAGTTAAACTGAACTGCGACATCAGAAAATACCCGTCATAATTTAGATTTTAGAATTAAGACTTAAAGAGACCCCCCCCCCCCCCCCCCCCCCCCCCCCCCCCATCCCATTGAGGTCAGTCTTTGCTTTTTGTCTCCTTGCCTGCAGATTCTCATTCTTCCACTTCGCTGCATCTTCTCCTCCATCTTTCTTCAGCCCCCCTGGGGGGATCAAAGATGGCCGCTCGACATGTGACGTGTCTTACTTCATTCTCCAGTGGTGGGAAGTCAGAGTGCTGAAGATGGAACCATGCTGGGTTCTTCAGTTCTTTCTCACAGGAGAACCAGCATCTGTGAAGGTTCTTTAGAACCCACGCCGATAATTCTAAAAATAACTGTTTTAACACAACAGTTTTCCACAAATGGTTCTACAACTTAACCTTTTATGGTTTTTAGAACCTACAGAGGTACAACAGGTTCGTCGATAATTGTGTTCTCTGGGGTTTATGAAAACCACAGAACTGGTTCTCTCTCTCTCTCAAGAATTCCTACAGGCCTGTTGTGCTTCGCTGATGGTTCCTCTTCTCTGTTGGTCCTAAATCACACTTCAAAGAGGCTGAACACACATCCAGATGATGTGGAATTAAAAACAGAGTTTGGCGGAATCCTCCTTTAATCCAGAGGGATTGGGAACCACCGTCTGAATTCCTGAGGCGAGTTGGAACAGGAACCCCTCAGATACCTGCAGGTCAACTCAGCATGTTTAATGATTCTAGTGCTGAGGAAACACACAGATCATCTGATCTCACAAGAGTTTTTAACATTTTCACTGCTGAGTTTGGATCGAAGTCCCAAAAAATCAGTCGATCTGAATCAGATGGTGTTTATATTAGTAGCTTAATCGTTTAAGCCCCGCCCACTAACATTATTACATAGCTAACTCGCAAACTTCTAGCATGGCCTCATGCTAGCATCCATGGGAACACCTTAACAAGAGTCCCCCCATCCACCCACCACCCCAAAAAGGCCCAATGAGCTACGTGAGTCAGCATTCTGGCAGTTTAATTGAAACAAGTTCCCCAATGAATATTTAGTATAATTTTTCACCCATTATGAAATGAGTGTTATTAGTACACACACACACACAAACAATCGTGACCACCTCTGCAGCAGCTGTAACTGATCTTTGTGTTAAACCATAAACATCAAACGGGAACATGTTTTTTTTAAAGGGTGTTCTTATCTTTTAACACTCTGCACCACACAAACCTGCTGACTATCAGAGTGATCGATCAGTCAGGAGTGGGAGGGTTATCGATCAGCGGCGTCCTCGCGCTGACTGCCCGTATGAATGAATGGAGGAAGGCGCGAGGCGCGTGCCCTCGGTGGCTAACTAACCGCTAACAGGAAGGAAACGGTCATAATCTGAGGAATCCACGGAACCCGCGGCTTCGAGATGTTCACCGCGGGTTCTTCACGGTGATCACGTCACTCCCTCTCACACACGCCCCAGAGATGGAGAGCCTGGAGGGGTAGAATTACGAAAGGGGGAGGGGGTCGAGAGACCTAGAAAAGACGGGCGAGAGAGGGAGCGCGAGAGAGATACGTGTGTGAGGTTGAAGGAGAGAGAGAGCGGTAGAGAGAGGTAGGCTCTGAGTGGAGGGGGAGGTGGGTCCTGTTAGCGTAACGGCTTAAGCTAAAGCTAACTAGCCATGTTGCTGTCGCCGCTGCTCCTCCCGCTGCTGCTGGTGTGTGTCTGCTAGTGGGCCGCCCTGGACTCCCTATCCGCCCTGAGGTGCATCATGCCCGGCTGGAAGAAAAACATCCCGGCCTGTCTCCAACCGGACCAGGAGGGAGGTAAGACCGGACCGGACCGACCCGCACTGGTTCATACGGACCGGGCACGAGTGCGTCCGTGTGTTACTATACCTGTGTCTGCGGTCATGTGTATATACTCTGCGTGCGTGTGCGCGTACTAGCTAATTATCGCCGACGCAATCTCGCGCAGCGTGGTTTGGCGCCGCCGGCAGAGCTCGTGCAGACAGAGACTGTAAAAATTATTGAAAGTTGGTAACTGATACTCTCTCTCTCCCCCCCCCCTCTCTCTCTTCGCGCGTGTGTGTGTGAGCGCGCGCGTGTGTGAGTGTGACGTAAAAGGTGAGGTTACAGATGACGTTAAGATGATTTCATGTTACTGAGAATTCACCGTTACCGAGTTAGTGGCTGCTGGCAGAGAAAGCGAACCGGGAGGGGAATTAAGGCAGGTGCGGTGCACGCAAGGATCTGCGGGAGTGTGCGTGCGTGTGACCAGCATCGTTCCGTCCTCGGTGTTTTCTCTGTGACCCCCGTTTATGATGCTGGAGGGTCAAAACACTTGTGTATCGACCTGCTTGTTGATACTGTCTGGCATTCGTAGCATCATATTGCAGCAACCCTAGTGTTTTTATTCCAACTCTGTGATGATTTAACAAGTGTTTTATATGCTTCTATGTGTGTAGGCACCTGCTTATTATATATCACTTAAAGATGTCGTGACTTTAAAAACATGTCATGTGTATTCAAGTGAATTGGGCTGTACTTTACAGTCCGTCAGTATTGTTGTGTAACTGTTGCATTGAGCAGAATTCTGTCCCCCGCAGGTGTGGACGCATTCACGTCCTCAGGTGTGCAGCCTCTGGCTAAATTGCATGTTTGACAGCGGCATGCTGGGAAAATAACAATGGCAACGACGCTAAGGAGAAATGGGCAAACGGTAGCAGAGCAGGACAAATAGCTTGTGTAAATAACACAATCCAATAACCACAGCTGTGCTAACCCAAGCCACATATTGTGCTTCACACTAGTCTAACTCTAATGTTCGATTAAAAAAAATCTAACCTTTGAGCTATTTTATGAAATAAGGATTTTGCTAACGGTCTGTGCTAAACTAGCACAGACCACAGCGGAAAGTGTAAAAACTGCTTTGGCTAATCCTGCGTGTTCGCACCTTTCAGACCGCCACCCGAACGCGTCACGTTGTCCATCACATCAGATTTACCTGATGAAGGAGACGGGGCACGTTAGTGGTGCTGTAGAATCATCTTCATAACTGATGACACACAAGTGCGCTATTCTTAGTTTGTGATCGTGTGTGTATGTGTGTTTCTTACGGAATGACATCATCTCTCCGTTTTCAGCTTCCTGACTTCAGATGCAGGGAAAAAAGGCTCAAACACACACACACACAGTCACAAATTACTTGCTTTTCTGCTGACACGCGCATACGCGAACACACACACACACACACACACACACACACACACACAGGTTTGGTTCAGTAATCCTGAGGACAAAAATGAACAGAGTTCTGACATCAGCACCTCTTAAAGGACACTGTGTGTGTGAGTGTGTCTTTGCGTGTGCATGTGTGTGTTTCTGTGCATCCAGCTTAATGTTTTATCTTTTCTTTTTCTCTCTCACCGTGACTGTGGAACAAACCTACAAACTGCTGACTGTGTTAGTGTGGGTGCGCGCGTGCATCTGTGTGTTTGAGGTAGAACAGCACAGTGTTGTGTGGGTCTGTCTACCCCACCTAGAGAACGAAGTGACAAATTGTCAAATTTCATAACACTGATATCTGGGTGTTCACATGTTGGTCATGTGACCACGCTGTCAGATCAAGGGGTGAAGTTTTCCACAGAAAACCGACTTACTGCCCTTCATCTGACACACACACACACACGCATACATGCACACACATGGGCTCTGGGCAGTGTCCAGGTGGACCGCCAAGCTGCTGGCATCATACATATATACTCATTTTCTCCTTGGATAAACCCAGCATGGTCTCACACACAGACACACACACACACACACACACACACACGCTCATTATGGTTCAGTGTGTGTCACAGTTGGTCTGACACTGAAACCTGCAGAGTTGGCTCGTCTGTTATATCCACTCTGGCCTTTAAACAGCATGGACGTGTGTGTGTGTGCGTGCTTGTGTGTGCGCCCGCGCATGTGTACCAGCTGCATTCTTAAGATAACTGTGTGTGAGGCTGAGGAGACTTAAGGAGTGAAGCGGTCGTTACTAGTGATGAGGCGGCAGTGGAGAGTTGTCCATCATCATCACTGTGATGTCATCATGAATCTGAGAGTTTTTAATGGAGTCGGTGTCCTCACAAGCCTGGAAGTTTCTGGGTTGAGTTTAAACATAACAACAGCTCTGAAGGCAGACCCTCTGATATTACTGTAAAATAAACAAATTACTGAAAAAGTGGATGTGTCTAATTCTATATTGAGGGACATTTTTTACTGTGACTAAGAGATTTTTCATGTCAACACGAGATAAGTGGAAACGTTCCCTGGATAGATTTGTCCTGTTTGAGTTCAGTATGAGTTGAACCCTCAGGGAATGAGTGGCCCTTGTGTGTGTGTGTGTGTGTGTCTGTGTATGTGTGTGTGTCCATTAGAAATCAAGGTCAGTCACTCAACAGTCCATTAAGAACTCTGTCTTTTGTCCAGTTGGTGTGTCTGTCCGTCTGTCAGCTTTGGTCTTTATCAATCACTGCCGTCTACATCACTGACCCTCTGAATTATGGGTAATTTTCCATCGGAAGTGAATGAGTTTAATTCCTTTCAGAGTCTGAATGCAGCTGATTTTCTCTGAAAAGCAACAGTTCTGTAGAATAACCAGCAGAGGGGGTGAGCGGATGAACTCTGTGTGTGTGTGTGTGTGTGTGTGTGTGTGTGAGAGAGAGAGAGAAAGAGAGCAGCGTGGAGAATTAGATTATAAACATACACGCGCGCAGACATACACACTCACTGTGGAGGCGTCCAATCGCATTGCAGAGCTGCAGAGGCTTGATATGCAAATTAAGCTATAGGTGTCATTTTTAGCAGCCTCTCGCTCTGTTTTTCCCTGTGAATGTGACTCAACCATCTGCCTGGCTAATATGAATCATGCTCGGGTGTGTTCTGGAGGTCTTACCTGCGTTTACACAACAACGGATGCGGCTCTAGTCTCCATTTTTAAGCATTCCTTTAGCCAAAACGGAACCAAAGTTAGCACTGCATTTTCACCACATGCGACACACCAACACACAGATCTGTGAAACATAAGGGGACATCATTTCACCTGTTCTTTCTCCGTCACTCAATGTCACGCACACACATTTTCAGCGGCTCTTTGGTTTCCCACAGGAATGTTGGTGCTGAACACAAACAGCAGTAAACTGGTGTGTGTGTGTGTGTGTCCTAAGACTACACGTGTCCAGGGGAAACCCAGAGTACACCCAGACCAGCTGTCAGTCATCGTGCCTGTGCCATCGTCAGAGGTCAGGGTTTAAAGTGTGTGTTCTTGTACGGGCAACACGCTGAGGACCAAAGTAGGTACAGTGGGACCTCTACTTACGAACGGCTCTACATGCGGAATTTTCAGGTTACGACACGTCTCAACGGGAAAATATTTCCTCTTGTTACGAAAGAAATTTCAGGATACGAAAGGCAAAAATACGCTCCCGCTGCTGCTTGCGGAGTTTAGCGAACGTAAACGTGCTTGTAGCTGCTCTGCCATTGGCTATCGCCGAGCATCTTCCTGTCATCCCATTGGCTAGGAGGGACGTCAATCTGTACAAGTTTGTGTGTATCCCAGCGTCACCTTCGTTTAACTTTTATTCGCTATGGACCCCAGGAAAGTGATGGAGAAAAGAAAAAAAGAAGAAGAGAGCTTTTTTGTCCATCCAAACGAAGTGTTAATGTTCGTTGCTAGTAATGACGGCTAATGTAAGATTAGCCTGTAATAAAGTTCATTTTGTTCCTGGAGAAGCCTTGAACTGAATTTCTAAATTTATTGTGCGGTAATCTAATTGTAACATGTATTTGTTACATGTTTTGATGCATTTTTATGATTTATAAAAAGATTATGTCTGAATTTTTGGGGGCTTGGAACGGATTAGGGCATTTACATGGAAAACGCGTCTCTACTTACGTAATTTTCAGGTTACGAAACAACTTCCGGAACAACCAATTAATTTCTTAAGTAGAGGTCCCACTGTATTAGGGCACACCAATATAAAAGCTCTTGGCCATAATCAAAAAACAAAATTAAGAAAACTGAAATTGTGGAAACCAAGGCTGAAAACGGAAGCGCTGAAAGAAATTATCATGCCAAATCATTTGCACCAAGCCGGGAATCTATTGTTGGTGGTAGGTTGCTGAGGGGGGAGGTGGGCGAGCGCGACGCTTAGCTTTCTGGCTAAAAATGCTAACAGCGCCGGCAGCTGTTTGACCCGAGAACCGAAAATGCCATTGTGGGCCGACTATTTGGTGCAAGTTCAAAGTTGGGTTTGAGGGTCCAGGCTTGATTTGAACGTTCAGGTCAGTGTTTGGCTGAGGTGGGGTTATGGGTTATGTGCGTCCTCACAGAGATAGAAGTCCAAACGTATGTGCGTGCATGTTTTTCTGAACGAGTCCTGGGATGTCATAGTGACAGCTGTCGTGGTCACGTCAGCAGATTCTGGAACAAACCGACCAGTCAGAGTCGGTAAGTTGATGTCAGAACTCAACTGATGATGACTGTTGTTTGAAGCTGTGGGGGCGACTGTTTTTTTTACACTGAAGAAGAAGAGTAAAGAAGAACAGCAGGTGGCGTAACGGAACAAGAGCGGCGCTGCTGTTAAACACACAACCTCGTTTGCAGCTTTATGTTGTCTTTAATTCATTTTGGGACTAAAAACAATCACCTCTTTTATCCAGACCCTGTGTGTGAGTGTGTGTGTGAGGGGGATTATGCTTCCTCATTTCCTCTGCCAACATCCTGGACTTCCTGCCAACAGTCGGCGACATCAAAGCGCGTGAGCGGGAGGAACGCGGGGTTTTAGATTATTACTAAAACATTTGTGATGATGAGGAAATGCTCATTTTCAACTTTAATGAGCTTCAGGTGTTTGTGATGACTGATGGGTGGCTCCCGGTTTGATTCCCTGCTCTGCTTTGATGTATTTAAACAGCTGACGTCAGTGTGCTGCCTCTACTGCCCCCTGTTGGACTAACGACGCCATCGCAGCTATAATTGAATTGAATGATGCCGTAATGAGCTGCTGAAACTGATCATTGATTATTGCGTGACATGCTTTAGTTAATTACGCAATAGTAAAGCTTCCTGGACTGCAGCGGTAGCCTTAGCAGTAGAAAGTAGCCTTAAAAAAGCTCTTGTGGTGTTAACAAAACAAGGCAAATGTAAAGGTGATAGGGTGTGAACCAAACATCAGAGCCCTAAAAAGACATTAAAATCCACTTCTTTGCACAGGCCTGGGGGTTTCGTAGGCTGCAGCTTCTGGATCCAGAAGGTTTCTCCCTGGTTTAACTGTCTTTGTCTCCTTTTTTTAATAGAAAGTGGTATGTGGTCCATCCCACAGGCCTGTAAAGAAGCAGGCTCTCTGTTGTGATGTGCTCTTGTATATTTAAAGGGGTGATTCCTCGAGTATTTTGTTTACCGCAATTAGAAATAAATGATCGAGAAATTTTCTCTGCCTGGGGTAATCATTTATTTAAATGTGACGCTCAAAGCACGGAATTTCCCACAGACTACTTTTAACGAGGGGGAACACGTCTATGTCACCCTTGCAAACGGAGAAGAAGAATATAGGAAGCACAAAGCTTGAGTTGAAGAAGGTTTTGTCCAATTACTTGATTAATCGACGAACTTTTCAGCAGAAAATCCAATTGGTAAAATATTCTACAGCTGCAGGATTAATATTTATATTCAGCCAGTCTGTTTCAGTCATGGTTTTTACATTTAGGACGTGACATCTACAGATGACAATGACACTTTTACAGTTAATAAAATGGTTGCTTTGTTGGCCATCTAGTGTCATCTGTGGACCAAATCATCTTGTAGTGTGGGGCACCTTCTAAAGCTGACCAGAAGAGGTTCTGATTGCTTATCTGATTAAATCATTATTTTTAACAATACATTATTACGGAATTTCACATGTTCGTTATTTTCATGGTGACAATCACAAGAGGGCGCTCTAGGCGTGTGTACCTGAGGAACGAATTCCTTTAGCGACGCAGAAGAAGAAGCGGTGCTAGACTTGATTGTTTGGTAAACTTGCTCGGATGTTCTTTATGCTATAGTTATCTGAATAACTGTTAATATGTTACGTTAACAAAGCAGACACGTACTCAGTTCGTTGTGGGTCATGTGGCTGAATTTGTTACGTTAGCATACCCTTACGCTATTGCTAATCCATGCTAATGGATTGCTAATTGCCTTTCAAGATTAAGTGTATGTTCTTGGTCTTGGATTTTATCAAATAAATTTCCCCCCAAAATGCGACTTATAGTCCAGTGCGAATTATATATCTATTTTTCTTCTTTATTATGCAGTTTTTGGCTAGTGCGACTTAAACTCCGGAGCGACATCTAGTCCAGAAAATACGGTAATGCAAATGATGACCTTAATTGCTGTCTCATTGGTTTATAGGGCGATACGACTATAACAATCCATCTGAATTTAACCTGCGTTTTAAATGACTGACAACACAGGGATGACAGGTTAGCCCTTCATCTTTCGCTCCTCATGTCACCTTTCTGCCTCTCCTCCTCATCCTCACCTCATTGGCTAGTCCCCCCCACCCCCACCTGTGTTCAATTACAGAGGCACACACACACACACACACGCCTGAACAGCTCCCATCCCCCCTACAGGGGCAGTGTGTGGAAAAAGGAGGCTAGGATATGAAAAAAATGGAAATGTGATCAAGGAAGGGAGGATGAAAGGAGGAACGCTCATTCCCTTTGCTGACTCTTCAACTACACATTTACAATTCACACACACTCACACACACACTCTCACACACTTACAATAGAGTGCTGCGATAAAGGAGTGGTGTGTGTGAGGGTGAGAATGATGTGTGTGTGTGTGTGTGTGAGAGAGAGAGAGAGAGAGAGAGAGCGAGCGGGAGTGAGCCGTGAGCCCTGTGATTGGCTCAGCAGGGTTAGATGCACCAACAGGAGAGGGAGAGAGAGAGAGAGAGGCTGCATATCTCAAAGAATACAAAGAGCATGTGAGTGACTGTGTGAACGTGTGTGTCACAGAGTTAGCTTGTGTGTTTGTGTGTGTGTGTGAGAGAGAGAGAGAGAATAGAAGCGAGCAAACAAGGAGGAAACCTGATCTCCCTCTCTCTCCCTGTGGAATATCGCTCCCCGTGAGCGACCGCTGTTACTGCTGTCAGCCTATAGCTCACCCAGCCTGGCTCGGCCCGGCCCGGCCCAGTTCAGACCTGGTGCTGCTGTTGCTGGTGGGATGGAGCGGTTCATGGCACTGCTGCGCCTGCTGGGCAGGAGGAGGCGAGGGAGGAGGTACCGAGCGGATGACGATTATCAGGAAGGCTACGAAGACGTTTACTACTACACCAGCAAGTACAACACACACCTACTGAGTGAGTCTCATAGAGCAACACTGAGAGAGAGAGAGAGAGAGAGAGAGAGAAGCTTTCTTTTATTGTCTGGCTGGGAGAGCGAGAGGAGCTTATCATCAGATTACAGCATTTATGGCAAGTGTGAGTGTGTGTGAGAGCAGATTACATATCACACACACTCACACACAAGCAGGTATTCATCTGAAGGAGGGCCAGGTGGTTTGTGGGTAATAACAAGGTAGGAAATGTTGAGTCTGGGACGGAATGTTGAGAACGTAGGGAACACACAGACCTATACACACCTACACACAAACATCTGTCAATAGAGGTTCCTCATTGACATAATCCCTTTTTGTTGGGTAAAAACATCCGGTCCTCATTAACCACACACACACACACACACACACACACACACGGTTTTCCAGTTTATCTGTTTTGTCCATATTTAGTTGTATCTATCCATCCAGATCTGAATAATTTGTGTTGCAGCAGGATTGAGGTCAGTATCACCTGAGAGTTCTTCTTCTTCCCTGGTTGCTAATTAAATCAAGCGCTCTGTCAGTTTTGATACATAATTAATCCTGACCTTTAATTAGGATTTCAGATTAATTATTTTACTTCGACCTGAATTCCTTTCATCTGCCTGTGCCTTTAATAGTGTTTTAAATGAATAAACTGTTAGAATCATAATTAAACGGATGTGTTTCCATCATGGTAGAGGTGTTTCACCGAAGCTAACAGGCTAACTTAGCTCCTCACATGAGCCATCACATCAGGTTATGTGTGTAGGCTGGTGTCACTGGTTTCACTGGGACGAGATGCTGAATCATATCGCTGATTTGGTGGGTTTATTTGGAACTTTCTGGTATCAGACGGGAGCTCAGACGGTTACAGAAACGTCCGAGCTCCCGTCAAACTAGCTGCATGGAGCAAACGATGGAGATATGGATGGAGCGTTCATTTGACTAGAACTAGAACTGTGTGTGAGCGTGTGAATGCATCTGTGTTACTGCTATTTCCAAGCAGCTGAGATGTACTCCTGCAGCTAGCTAACAATGAGTGTGTGTTTAATGAAGAATCTGATTATATATAAAGGCTTTTGAAGGTTGGTTGCATACACCTACACACACACACACACACACACACACACACACACACACACACAGACAGGATCAAATGCACATGCAAAGCGAGAGAGACTCAGAACCTATATATAACAGTTATACGTGTGTAGAGATGATGTAGAGCAGCTGTGTTAGCATCAGGACTGTGTTCCCACTGTGATCTACCTGCTGTCTATGAGCTTACCAGGAGTCTTCAGACGGTTGTTGGGAATCACTCTGGAGATTTTTGTAACTCTTAAGTGAATGTAGAGTTAATGACACCATGTAAGGAATTTGTGGGCGGGGCCAGGGATTTGTCCAAACCCCACCCCCTATTCTACCTGTTTGTGAGTCTGAGTTTAAAATGGCCCGTGGCCACGCCCCTTTTATTTGACGTCCCCTCGTGTTCTCCGTGTACCCGCTAACATCTTTAACTTTGATGGTGCCACTGCCGTTGAAAAAGTTAGCGAAATTCAACTTCTATTTGCTCAACCAATAACTAAAAGGTCACCAATGGGCGCGTGAGTTCCCAGCAAATACCGGGGACAGGAACCGTTCCTCTCACTAGGCCGTCTCCATGGCGATGTGCAGGGTGGGACCCCTGGATGATGGCACAAGCTTCGGTCACCGCGTGATGTCGTGCAAGAGATTCAGGTACCAAAAGCAAAAATAATAAAGAAGGAAGGAGGTAAACATGAAAGTAGAATATGATTTCCTACAGGTCTGTGAAGTATGGCGTTCCAGAGTTTTGCCCTCAAATACAAAACAAAAATGGGCGTTTGGTGCGTTTCTGGTTTGTGTACATGGCGGTGGATCCAAGGAACGAAGTGGGGAGGCGTTCATTAGGGACAGCCAATGGCTTTGGATTTAATAAAGAAGGGTTTGGTTATCAAAAAGCCCAGGCATCAAGACATCGCTCGTCAGAAAACGTTGTCGTTTAGTTCGAATGGGTCCTATATATAACCAGCCTTATTGTTTTGTCTAAGCTAAACCAGTTTAGATCACCCTGGCTAAAAGGCTAAAAGCATCACCGCATCGTGGCTCCCCTGATCTACGATCCTGAAATTTTTGAGAGGCGCACTTGTGCGGCGGTCGCAGGTGATCCAATACTGACACAATCCCTCCTGTAAACTACGCAGACACAGAAGCACAACGGATTACATTCCTCCAAACCCCACTAAGAGGTTTTTAGGGCTAAATTAGCTACACTACAGCTACAGTTGGGCCCCTTAAATTTTCCTGTAAATGGCTGTTCAGGGGAGGTTCCTGCAGTGGGTACACGCCCATATTAGCAGCTAGCCTAGCAGGATCGGTAAACATGGACATGACAAAATTGTAAAGGTGTCCATAGTTACGATCCCACGTAGCTATTAAACTATGTTTTACTTGTGCAGATTAGCGGTTTAGTTTTCTACAGAACTCTTCACAGTAGCTAACACATGTAGCACACACCCCTGCGTAGGGGTGTACACTTCTGGCGGAGTTAGTTGGATTTAAAGACCTATTTTCCAGCATTTTGACATTGAGATTCAGTTTAAAATCCGCCTGATTTGAGGGGTTTTGAGACGAGGTTGATGTAAGGACGAGGTCGTCTCTCCGCTCTAGTCATGTGATGTGCTGAAGCGAAGCTTCTGAGTTTGTGTTCACAGTTCTGAGGTTTCAGCCCATCTGGTTCTCTCTCTCTCTCACACACACACACACACACATGCAGAGACTTGTGAGTCTGTATGTGACTGTTAACACTAATTAAAGCTTTACACTTCCTCTTCTCCTCTGATACTGTTATTAACACTGACTCCTCTTCTCTGTGTGGACTTACATAAGATGTCATAAGATGTGACTCAAACCCATGTGTTTAAGTAAGTTCACGCGCACACGTGCGCTCTCACGCACACACACACTGCTTTCATCACTCAATATCACTCTTTGTACGGTGCAGAGACTATCTCCCTATCACCCTCTCAATTATTCATCAGCTTGTTTCCATGGTAACGGCTGCAGTAGTGTGTCTGTGTCTGTGTGTGTGTGTGTGTGTGTTGAGCTTCATCAGCTTATTTTACTGTATCACGACAGCTGATGTGCATTTACAGGTCTGTGATAGGAAGCAGAGGAGAGGCAGTGAATGGACTTCCTCCTGTACGGAAGCCCGTTTGCACCAAAAAGGAACAACTCCAGCAGAATCATTGACCGCCTAATTTAAGTTCCGTTGTCAGAAGTTTGTTGCAGCTCATCAGGGTCGTGATCCGTCTGGTTCCGTTTCAGTTTGACGGGGTTGCGGTTCGGCAGGCGTGGTTCTGGCTTCTCTACTGTGTTTATTGTTAAGGTTAAATATTGTTGAGCCCTATTTAAACCTTTTACTTCTGTTCAAGGTTTTGCAGCTTCAGTTGCACTGATATTTTAGTATTAGAAGCTGTTGCAGTAACAGTTGTACAGTATTTCATTAATAGTCAGTGTGATAGACAACATTTCAACTATTTAGTTCACCGGAAGTTATTTGTTGTCATCGAGGACGTAATTTATTCACATTGTGTGTCTCTGTAGTACTTCAGGAGTTGTCGTAGTTATACACTCAATACTGAGGTATATCCAGCAGGGGGCGCGATGTGGTCAGACAGCAGCAGCTACTCTATACGAGCAGCAGGGGGCAGCAGAGATCAGTTCACCTCAAATCACAGCCTAAAACTCTTATTTGTGCGCGTGTGCTCGTTTGTGCTAAGGGGGTTGAGAGAAAGGGGGAGAGATGGGTTTTTGCATGTGTGTGTGTGATGTTATTAGAACATCACACACACACACACACACACACTAATCTAGTGTAATCTGCATCTGAAACACTGACCCACATGTGTGTTTTTACTACCTGATGGATTAGACCACGCCCCAACGCGGTGAGTGACATCACAGACAGAAAAGCTGGTTTCCTATTGGCTCCGATTACTTTTGGATACCATTACTGTACTATACTCTTACTAGTCCTGACTACAGCAGTCTGTGCAGTACACTTATGTGTCTATGTAATATTTTACTGTGGTAACCTGGAGTAAGTCATATTATAACCGAACTTCCTGTTAGATGAAAGGATAATGATGTCATTCATCAGAGCCATATCAAGCCATATCACATCAAGTATACAGCGAGTGCAGAATTATTAGGCAAATGAGTATTTTGACCACATCATCCTCTTTATGCACGTTGTCTTACTCCAAGCTGTTTAGGCTCGGAAGCCCACTACCAATTAAGCTTATCAGGTGATGCGCATCTCTGTAATGAGAAGGGGTGTGGTCTAATGACATCAACACCCTGTACCGATATTGATTACTCCAGTTTGTATTTGTAGTGATCAGAGTTTTATTGATGTTGTGTTTATGAGGGTGTTTACACCTCGAGTTTACCCTCTTTTCCTGGGAAACAAATCACTGGGCATTGTTTCCTTTGATGCTTTAAAATCATTCATAATTTCCCTCCTTTCCTTTCATCATTCACCTCCTCTTCCACCAGCATTTCATCTTTCTTCATCCCTCCATCTCGCTGAGGGATTCAGCCACCCTCCTCCCACCCCCTTCTATCTTCCCCCTCCTCCTCTTCATCCTCTCATCTGCGCAGCGCAGGCTCCCCCCCCCCCCCCCCCCCCCCCCCCGTTTTATGGAGGAGCTTCACATCTGCAGCCCTCCCTCTCTACCCCGTCTCTCCCTCGCTCTCTCTTTCGTTCGCTGTGAAACGATTACGTGCCGGTCTCAAGGAGCTCGTCTGTCATTTGGCTGCTCAGAGAGGCAGAGGAGGACGAAGAGGAGGAGTCAGAGGCGGAGGTGCATTCTGTGGCAGCTGCATCTGCATGGCTGGGGGGGGGAGGCCACGGTCAGCTCGGCTTCGCCATGATCGCCGTGTCTTTTAAATGTCGCTGCCAGATCCTACGCAGGGTGAACAAAGGTAGAGAGATGTGCATGGAGAGAGGGTGTGTGTGTCTGTGTGTCTGTGTGTCTGTGTGTGTCTGTGTGTGTGTGTGTGTGTGTGTGATGGGTTTGGCAGGATTTGAGCGGTGTTAACGTATGTTGGCATGGTGAAAACTGCTGACATTGAAAACAGAGATGGATTGTGTGTGTGTGTGTGTGTGTGTGTGTGTGTGTGTGTTAGAGAGGGAGAGCGAAAATGATCTCCTGATGCTTTCATTCAGTAGGTAGCTTTGGAAGAGGGAGAGTGAGTGTTAGCAGGGAGAGTGTGTGTGTGTGTGAGTGTGTGTTCTTGTTTTCATGAATGTAACATTAATGGTATGCGTTGAGAGGAATAGGAGGAGGTCTGATGGACAAAGCTCTGCTGGATTTTGTAGCTGAAGTTGGTGAAAATGCTGCGATGACGGGGCACTCTGAAATACTTAAGTACTTCCGAGTACCGAAGTATCTACAGTGACGATGGGCTCAAGTGTGAAAACATTTGGGATGAGCGACCGTTTCAGGTTATTTTACTGCTGCAACATTAAAGATGTCTACTACAGCCTAACATAAGCTGTTCATCCTGTATTTTTACTGTTGCTTTTACACAAAATTGAGACAGAAAAGCCTCTTTCTATTCAATTGGCTCAGATTTAAATACGGAACTCTGATCCATGAACACATGACCTCATTTAAATGATTATTTGTATAAATGTTGTTAAGCTACTGCTACTGTCCTACATGTGGAGGAAGAAGCCTTCTCCTCCAGTTAGCTATGGTGTGTGTGTGATTCTGTACTGTTATGTAGTGAGGACCAAAATTCCCATTTCACTGTCAAAGTGGGGACATTTGGTCTGATCCTGACAGCTTCAAAAGTGTCTTTAATGGTTCAGACTTGGTATGAAGGTTTAGCGTTGGTTTAGGTTAGTCATGATGGGTTTGGGTTAAAAGTGGAAGAATGTGTCATCGTGTAAGCGCCATGTCCTCCGACCTTTATCCTTCTATTATTTTTTGTTCCGAGTTGTTTGAATAAATTTAAATCTCATTACACAATCAGGATTTTTGATGCCGATCACCGATTAGTGAATATCTCTATTAAAATAACTTGTTTATTTACTGTCTTGACATGTGTTTGGTTTACTGACCATCAAAAAAGGATTCCGAAGTATTTTAGGCCAGTGTTTCACAATTTTTGCCCGCACACTGACTAAGATGACTGATGGCCAGATATAAGTTCAAAGTTCAATTTAGAAAACACAACTTGGGACAAAAATCTTGGCTGCATCAACTTAAAATGCTGTAATTAGATTACTTTGATGTAATTAAACTCTTTTTCTGTAAGAAATATACCGCATGTGTGATTGTATCTGATGCAAGATAAGATTCAAAAAACTTTATTGACCACGAAATAGTGACAGAGCTCAAAACACAAACACAACAGAGACATAAAAAAGACAGATTTAATCCAACAAGATGTGTCTATTTGGCTGTGTTTGCAAAAACAATGTCATTTGGTTCAAATGCGTCTTTGATGGACTAATAAAGTTTTTTTTAAAACTTGAATCATTATTGTTATGGCCCTAGCAACATCGCGGTCGGCGCAGTGAAGCTCCTTCAGAGTAAATAGGACAGATAAAACATGCGCATCCACCATCTACGCAAAACCCCGACGGCATCTTTGAACGGATCAGTGAATTACGACATTGCGGACAATTGTGCAGATTACGTAAAATGCGAAATATTGGCCGACCCGATATAGCCAATCAGATAGGCTGGAAGCCTGACTTTATTACTCCTAATTTTTGCAGATTACTAAAAGTGGCAGCTGAAATCCTGAGACGAATCCATCAGTGTTTTGAATACAGTGGTATTTGTGCTCTTGTTTATATTTAGGTTGGAGTATTTCATTGTCAGCGGGTGCTGCTGTAATGTGACCAGCCCTCAAATGCCAGAACCTCCCCTGTCATCAGCTGGTGGAAAGCTGATGACAGGAAAAAGAGCTTCAGATGTGGACCTCATGTTGTCGCTTCTCATTTCAGATGAAGGCCCGTACAGCAAACACTCAGCCGGGTCCAGAACCCCAGATGGAGCCCTGGCCATCAGGAGGCAGAGTATACCAGGTGACCATCCTGTTCCATGATCTGATTTGAGATCAGAACCCTGAGGACAGACCTCCAAGATCAGCTGATCTGTATCTGTAGTCTGACTTGTGGAGCGGGGACCAAACATCTATCTTTAAAAACCGAAAAACTAAACAATGTTAGCAAGTCTTCACTCAACTGTCCAGAAGAGACAAACAACAAACACACAGATGTGCTGTTCTTTGTGTTGGTTTTGGCCTCATAATTGAAGCTGTTGTCTATGAATGACTATGAATGGTAACAAATCAGAGCCATGATGCTAGCTTCCCGGTCCTGTTAGCACCAGTCAGAACCATGACCATCACATCCAGACGAGAACCTTCAGAGTGCAGGAGAACAAGAGCGGTGGCTCAGTTTGATGAAAAAGAATGGTGGAGCGGTGGCCTTGGGCTCGGCCGGATTCGGCATGACGACTGTAGGATCAGTCAAAAGGCTGAGTCCCTTTTTGATCGACAGCTATTTTTAGATATACTCGAGCGTCACTTGAGCATTGGGAGCTAAGTCCCATCGCGGATTTTGTTAGTAAAGGCGAAAGAAAATCTGCAGCCCAGTTCTTGATGTTTGCTCGGTGAAATCGTTTGATCGTTTCCAATGTTCATTTCTCACACTGCAAATGAAACACACTCCCTTTAGGTTTTTGTTTCAGTTTAACATCATGTCAGCAGTCCCTTTTTCGAGGGTTCATATTGTTTCATTAGAATCAATCATTCGTGCTGTTGACTAGGGCTCCCCCACCCGTGAGACTGGCAGCAGCCACTACATTAGACTCTCCAGATCAGAACCATTTGACAGGTTACTGAACCATTTAGAGCGCGGTGGTAGAACAACAGTTTAAAGCCCATCTATCCTTTTCTCTGTGCTTGGCGGGAGCAGAGCTGCTCTGGACTCGTCTCTCCTGCTCTTCAATATTTCAGCTTTGTGATGAAAAATTGATGAGTGACAGAAAAAGAGGTGACATCACATCTGTGGTCTTCTGGATTCTTCCTCTTCGGCCGCTCGGACGGAGAGCAGCGATGGAGGGATGGATAAATGAAAGAGACTACATGTCAAAGTGCTCTGCTGTGTGTCGTAGATGAGTTTCGGGGGTGTTCAGTGGTGGAGCTGGTGAAGAAGGAGGGTACGACACTGGGGCTGACGGTGTCCGGAGGCATTGACAAGGACGGGAAACCGCGAGTTTCAAACCTGCGGCAGGGAGGCATCGCAGCCAGGTAGTGCTACGGCTGAGTTTGTGAGGATTCCTCAGTGGGTGGTAATGGAGACCGGTCAACCATTCACGCTAACTGTTGAAAATGAACGGGTTTAACAGGAGCGACCAGCTGAACGTGGGCGACTACATCCGCGCCGTGAACGGAATCAACCTGGCGAAGTTCAGGCACGACGAGATCATCAGCCTGCTGAAGAACGTGGGAGAACGAGTGGTCCTGGAGGTGGAGTACGAGCTGCCACCTGTGTGTGAGTACTGCCGCGGGGATCCGTCAGCAGCGCCGCGTGTCTGTGACCTGCGGGTGGTTGACGTGTCGTGTCCCGTTGCAGCCGTGCAAGGGTCAGGGGTCATATTCAAGAATGTCGAAGTCACGCTGCACAGAGAGGGAAACAGTTTTGGCTTCGTCATCAGAGGTGAGGGATTTGTTTGTATGTGTGTGAGATAGGGACGATTGTGTTCATGACACGTGTGTGTGTGTGTGTGTGTGCGTGCAGGCGGCGCTCATGAAGACAGGAACAAGTCTCGTCCCATTGTCATTACAAACATTAGGCCGGGCGGTCCAGCTGACCGGTGAGTGACCTCTGACCTCAGCATTACTTGAGGCTTTCTGTCCTTCCAGAGCCTATGTGCAGACTCTCTCTCTCTCCCGACCTCTCCCCATCCCTTCAGAGAAGGAACGATCAAGCCGGGTGATCGATTGTTGAGCATCGATGGGATCCGTCTCCATGGCAGCACGCTGGCAGAGGCGATGAGTATTCTGAAGCAGTGTGGGCAGGAAGCCACGCTGTTGCTCGAGTACGACGTTTCCGTCATGGGTGAGTTCGCCAATCGATATCTACAAAACAAGCGGAGTCATTACTGATCAATAACCTGTCACCTCTTAACTGTGATTGTAAATAAAAGAGTAAAACTAAGTTTATATGAAGGAACAAGGTTTTGAGGCATTCACTTAAATAATCACTGCTCAGCTCATCGGGATAAAGTTTTATATTTGTGAATAACACACCCGTGATGTGATGCCTCAGATTCGGTTGCCACGGCATCGGGGCCATTGTTGGTGGAGGTTGCCAAGGCGACAGGCTCCAGCCTGGGCATCGCTCTGTCTACATCCATGTTCTGCAACAAACAGGTGATTGTCATCGACAAGGTGAAACCAGCCAGCATCGCAGACAGGTATGTGGCCCCGCCCACCTTCAATGGCTCACCTGGGTTGACCCGACACATTCTCTGACCCTGTGTGTGTGTGTGTGTGTGTGTGTGTGTGTGTGTGTGTGCGCAGGTGTGGTGCTCTTCATGCTGGAGATCATATCCTCTCCGTTGATGGGAAGTCAATGGAGTTTTGCTCACTGGCTGAAGCCACTCAGCTGCTGTCGGCCGCCTGTCAGACAGTGCGCATGGAGATCCTGCCCCAGCACCAGGCCCGACCAGCGTTGAACGCACCACAGCATGGTACAGTACACAGCACCAGGCCCGGGCGCTCCCTGAATGCACCAGGATAGTACAATATACAACAATGGGCCTCAATGCAACACAACATGGTACAATACTTAGCACAGCTTCTGAAAACATTACAGTACATTACAATACACAGCACCAGGCCTGAGTGGCCCTGAAGGTCCCACAGGATAGTTCATTACACAGCATTGGGCCTCAGTGCAACACAATATAGTACACTACATAGCACAGGGCCTGAACACATCACAGCACAGTACAGTACACAACACCAAGCCTGACCAACCCTGAATGCATCGCAGCGAGGTACAGTACACAGCATCTGGCATAACCGACCTTGAGCGCATCAGAGCAATTTTCAGTACACAATACCAGGTTTGTGTGGGTGTGAACACATGACAGCAAGATATCAGAACATGAATTACTGGTCAGGAAAAGGAGGGGAGTTTACCTTCTTCCCAGACAGAGAACAATACATGAGGTTTGGTTATCTATTGTGGAGGGTCTGTGTCTGGACCCGCTGTGTTCAGCCATGGAGCACTTAAGATAAAAGGTTATAAAAGATCACAGAGACATGTTTGATCTTTTATACGGAGGTCACCCGACCTCTGACCTTTCCTTCTGTTCTAACCTGAATACCCTATGTGTGTGTCTGTGTGGGCGTCTGTGTGTGTGTGTATATGCAGTCAAGGTACAGCGTAGTCCCCGGACCCTCCCCTGGGAGACCGGAGGCTCCGCGCCTGTCCTCCCCCCCTACCACTACAACACGTACCACCCTGACCAATCAGCTGCCAGATCGCACAACCGCCATCCCAACAACCCTTGTACGTCTGATCCCCTCTTTCTCTCCTGAAGTGTTACACGGTGACCTTCGCTCACATCTCTCTCTCTCTGTCTGCAGCGCTCAGCCACTCATACTCTCCTGGCTCCATGTCAGCCTATAGTCTCTCCTCCCTCAACATGAGCACACTGCCCAGGAACATGTATCCCACAAGTCCACGAGGCACACTGATGAAGAAGAAGTCCAAGAAGAAGGACTTCAAAAGTTGCTGTGAGTGCGAACTTTGACCTTTGACTCCAGGTGATTAACCGTGAGACACTGACGCCCTTCTTTCTCCCCCTCTCAGCGTCTCTTGCCTCCTCCACTGTGGGTCTTGCCGGTCAGGTTGTTCACACTGAGACCACCGAAGTGATGTTGCTGGGTGACGGCATCATGGGGTTCGGCCTGCAGCTGCAGGGGGGAGTTTTTGCCACGGAAACTCTCTCCTCACCGCCGCTCATCGCATATATCGATCCCGACAGCCCCGCTGAGCGGTCAGTTATCCAAATTTTACTGATTATTACTACACTACATACAACTGACTGTGTGTGTGTGTGTGTGTGTGTGTGCGCAGGTGTGGAATCCTGCAGATTGGTGACAGGATTCTGTCAATAAATGGAGTTCCTACTGAAGATTCAACTCTGGAAGAAACCAATCAGCTGCTCAGAGACTCGTCCATCACAGCCCAGCTCACACTTGAGATTGAATTCGATGTGGCAGGTACACACACAGACCCACACACACATTTGTGTTTTCTGTGGAATTGAAGCCAAGATTCCTCCTTGTTATGTGAGTATTTCAGAGAGCTCTGTCGAGAAGCTTGTTACGGTTTACTCACATTAAATGACAATGCTGGTTTTAATGAATGTTTTTGCTCGTTTTTGAAAAGTATCACTGATGAAACCCAAATCAAAGCTACCATGGAAAAAATTAGCTGTCGGGTCGCTTTGAAACACACTCCCTCTAGGTGTTTGACTCTGCTTCTTTGGCATCCTGCTGCCCAAGCATCCAAACAAGCATATGTTTGTTTTCCTGTCATCCAGCTGGATAAATAACACCTCTCTCTCTCTCTCTCTCTCTCTCTCTCTCTCTCTGTCTCTCTGTCTCTCTGTCTCTCTGTCTCTTACTCTCACTCTCCCCCCCAAGAATCAGTCATCCCCAGTTCTGGGACGTTTCATGTAAAGCTTCCAAAGAAACCAGGAGTGGAGCTGGGAATCACAATCAGCTGTGAGTAAAGACAGAGTGAAGGAGAGGAGAGAAGGATGAGAGTTATCTCTGTTTGTGCAGCGTGACATAAAAATGAGGTCACGCTCGCGCGCTGTATAACAATTATTTTTAGCCTCGTTTGCAGCACAGCAAGAGTTTCCACATCTGTGATTGAGACTTAGGCAGCGCCACCATGTGGTTGTTGTTTGTTATGATATATCCTATTGATCATTAATTAATTGTTGTTTTCTTTTTTTATTTCTTGAGACACAAAAATGTTTCTAAAAGCTGATGATTAAATCTGTTTGAGACCAATTTTCTTCACACGTATTTTAATCCAATTACAGAGTTCAAAATGTAACCAACATTGGAGACATTTAAAGATCAAAGCAGCACTCATGATTAATTTGTACTTTCATCAGCTTCTGACAACAAGACTTGTGGGAACTTAAAGTTTACATTTGCATAAATGTCATTTTAATATTGATTTCAGCATTTAACTTTTAATCTTCAGCAGTTAAATATATTATTAAAAATATAGTATTAGTAATTCATCTGAAGCCAATTCTGTGTGTTCAGCTCCATCTAACAGGAAACCAGGTGATCCACTGATCATCTCTGACATCAAAAAAGGCAGCGTGGCTCACAGGTAACCTCTCTGACCTCAATGATGCCGATTCTGTGTGTGTTGTAGGTCATGTACTCTGGGGTGGGAAACTCAATCCGGGCTGTTTTACTGTAGCAAAGATTAAAGGTTGATGGAATTACGTGGTGCGTTTTCAGGACGGGAACGTTGGAACTGGGGGACAAGCTGCTGGCCATCGATAACATCCGTGTGGAAAACTGCTCCATGGAGGAGGCCGTTCAGATCCTGCAGCAGTGTGAGGAGCTGGTGAAACTCAAGATCCAAAAAGATGAAGACAACTCAGGTAGTGAGAACAGATCTGTGGCTGGATTAGCAGATTAGGATTTGTGGCTTTAATTTAGTCTGGAAAGTCAATTCAGTTCATCTTTATTTAGTACAGTCAAAATTGTCCTTAGGTGCTTTCCAGAATCCCAGGGCCTGACCCCCAACAAGCTACAGGGGCAAGGAAAAACTCCCCTTTAACAGGAAGAAACCTTGAGCAGGACCGGGCTCATATAGGGGGACCCTCCTGCTGATGGGGGGCTGGGAAGAGAGAGAGGAGAAGGGGGAGGAGGAAAGGTACAGGAGAGAATAGACCTAAATCATGCAAATGCATTAATTACAACAAGCTATCAATGTAAGAGCTGACTGGGGGTTCGAGGTCAGCAGGTCAGTACGCAGCTATGAAGTTACCGATTCCTGGAGATGGAAACAGCCAATCACAGCTCAGCACAGGAGCTCTGTCATTAGAGCAAACCAACAATGTTCTAAACGTAGAACCCTTCTTCCAGAAAGTCACATTTATGGTGTGGAACAGATTTTCAGTTTATGGCCTTTGCTCTTTCTTCCCTGTCACCATGGAAACACATAATGTCTTTGAAGGATCTCTGCAGGATTTTGCCCGGGCCATGAATTTGATACCTAAAACATAAAAACCAAACCCACTGACGCTAATTAGTGATGATCTTTGCCAGACTGTCTATTGACAGGTTTGTGATCTTTAATGAACCTGTGACATGTTGCAGATGAACAGGAAGTATCAGGCAGCATCATCTATACTGTGGAGCTGCAGAGGTATGGAGGCCCACTGGGAATCACCATCTCAGGCACCGAGGAGCCCTTTGACCCCATCATCATCTCATCGCTGACCAAGGGGGGGCTGGCAGAGAGGTAAACAAACACACACACACAGTCACATACAGATGGTTACTGTAGAGGCTTTATAAACAGTGTCAGCTGCTCTGGTTTTAGTGGAGAAGATCCATCTGTTTTATGAGATAAATAAACCATCTTCAGTCTATTCAACAAGATGTTACTCGCAGGGGTAATGGCAGAGATTATTAAAAAGCACAGAGTGTTGACAGTGTGTTTGTGGGTTTGTAGGACTGGTGCCATCCACGTGGGTGATCGTATCTTAGCCATCAACAGCAGCAGCCTGAAGGGGAAACCTCTGAGCGAAGCCATCAGTCTGCTGCAGCAGGCGGGCGAGACAGTCACCCTGAAGATCAAGAAGCAGGGAGAACGTACGCAGTGCAGCGAATGCAGCTTTAACGTCACTAAACCACCGTTTCAAACAAACTCTTCTGTTTCGGTGTCCATCTCAGTGACCAGTCCAAAGTCCTGTGTGATTGGACAAAGCCTAGGCCCAGGCGCGGGGCACGAGCACCAGGATGGGAGGGAGGAGTCTGTCGTCACAGTCCCGCCTCTCTCCAGCCAGAGACCCTTCAGCACGCTGCCGTCGGTGGACAGCGCCGTGGAATCGTGGGACGGATCCAACATGGACAGCAGCTTCACCAGCCCGGGTAAGAGACTGACCTCTGGCCTTCTGAGCACAAAGATCAGGGACTTGTGGTGGATTCTGTAGAGCGCTGCTCCCAACAACAAACCAAACTGTAACTCTGTGTGCGTGCGCGTATGTGTGTCTGTGTGTGTGTGTGTGTGTGTGTAGCTCCACCCTTTCAGTCATCTCCATACAGTTTCCATGAGTGGTGCAACGCCAAGGTGACCAACAGCCAATCATCTTCTTTCACTCGCCCGAGAGCCAATCCCCTATCGGACCTGGGACTGGGTGATGATGACTGGGACCGCCCCCCGCTCGGAGGGTGAGAGAGTTATTGGTGTTTTTGGTGGAAAAACGACCACGCTGACCCCACTGACTGCCTACAGCTGATGTTAAATGCGACAAGCAGTGGTTTAAATTGTCTGCAGTAAAGATGATTTGATCAAATCTATGATCTGTTCAGTTCACACTTTATCAGGTTATGTTTTAAGCTGTTAAAAGCAGAGTCTGTGTCTCTGATAGCGTAATTCATAGTATTTGTATGGCAGATATACTTTCCGGGTACTTTGTTTCAGTATTAGGAGGATTTTGTTTGCATTTCCCCCTGTTATGTTCCTTATTGAAATGAACGGGACATTAGCATGCAGCTAACAGCAGTATCCACGGTTTGTCTCTGTCTACAGAGTCTGTAACCTCCCCAGCGGTTTAATCTCTGACAGCAGGTATCACACTGACCTTTGACCTCTAACCCTAACCTCTCACACTTGCCTTCTAACACCCACCCCCCTGACCCCATCAGCAGAGACCCTCACTTGGTGACCCTTTGACCCTGTCTAGTGCTCAACTGTATGTGCATGACCTTACCAGTGTCAGAGCAGAGGAGCGTCTCACGTCTGGTTGGCTGACTTTTGACCTCTCTGCTCCAGGTTCACTGTGGGACACGATGGGACAGAACCAGACCAGGAGGAGAACTTCTGGTCTCAGGCTCTGGAGGACTTGGAAACGTGCGGCCAGAGCGGCATCCTCAGGGAGCTGGAGGTGAGTGAGAAGGTTCAATTCCAAGTGAAATGAGCGGATTTCAGTGAACTCATCGTCTGAAGGAAGAGAGGAATTCAGGGTCCCTCCAAAATCCTTCAAAAGTTTAAATACTGTTGCGTTTGAGTCCCAAAGCTGAAAACCAAATTAACTGGTTCTCTTCCAGGAGTCTGGACAGGAAATGCACCTCCACACTCTGGTACCTCTCCTCCTCCATCCCCCTCTTCTCCTTTCTTCCTCTCCTCTCCTTTTTTTTATCTGTTTGAATGTGACTAACGACGCTTCAGCAGCAACGCTGTGATGTCATCATTTTAATGTCACATGGCTTCTGACCAATCACGTTGGCACGGCTGGTGTGAGGAAGGCATGCTGGTACAGCTTCTGCAAAGCCCGATGGGAGGTCTGTGATGCTCGCCTTTAATTGGCTTGAATGTGAGAAAGAAGTGATTGATCTAAACTGTAAACAGGACAGATCATTCAAGACTGGATCTAGTAGATCTTCAGCAGGTCTATAACAGCCCAAGATCAGCGGTGGGTTGAGGAACCTGTCGGAATCCGACCTGCTCTGTCTGGATCATCACAGGCTTCTCCTCAGGCTCCCCGAATGCATCTGTCCTGAGTTGTGATCAGATGCCTTTTGATTCGCTGTCTCCAGGCAACCATTATGTCAGGTTCCAGCCTCAGTCTGAACCACGACCCCACCCCCCCACGCAGCACACTGGGCCGACAGGCGAGCTTCCAGGAACGTAGCAACTCCAAACCGCAGGTGACCACCCCTGACCCAGGTCAGCAGCTCCACTGAATAACTGTGTCATAGCTTTATCGGCTCCTTCACCGTCTCACAGGTGTCGGCGCGTTCCAACACCTTACCATCTGATCCTCAACGTCGTGCATTCGCCATGAGGAAGATGAGGCAGGAAGTCAATGACATCCTGAACCAGAACCCCGTGGAGCTCCACAAGGTGCCCTCTCAGACACTGACAGAGATTGGTGTCGTTGTCATGACGTTCAGATTAATATTTACTTTATTCATCCCTGTAGGGAAATTGAATTAACTGTGTGTGTGTGTGTGTGTGTAGCTGACTCTAGAGAAGGCCTCAGATCTGGAAGACTTTGGTTTTAGTGTCTCTGATGGTTTGTTGGATCGCGGTGTCTATGTTAGCAACATCCGTCCAGGAGGCCCAGCGGAGCAGGGTGGCCTCCAAGCCTACGACCGAATATTGCAGGTAGTCAAACAATGACAACGCTAAATAAGTATAAACAGTACAACAGCTCCCCAAACCTGGGGCTCCGCCTGGCTCGTTAATGGCATCCATGTTGTTTCTCCCAGATTAACCACGTCCGGACCAGAGACTTTGACTGCTGCCTTGTGGTTCCACTGATCGCAGAGTCTCCAAACCGCCTGGAGCTTGTCATCAGCCGAAACCCCGCCTCCTCCCCTTCCCTGCTGACCAATCACACTGAAGGCACCGCCAACAACAGCCACTCCCCCCAGTCAATCAGCTGTGACCTCGGACCGTCTGAGCTCCCTATTGGACATGCAGAAGATGGCGTTCCAATCAAGTGGAGCCAACCTGGAGATGTGCTGATGGTGGGTCAGGTGACAAATAAGTCCTTATAGCAGACACAAAAGTAGACAGAGCCAGTTAGGACCAGACAGAAGAAGAGAGATCAACAATCAAAGAAGAGAGCTGAACTGGTTCCGGCCTGAGTCACAGTGGACCCCCCATGGTGCTACACACCTAATGGATGAACTTTAACTCATAACCACTGATCTTTGAATTGCTGAAGCAGCACAAAAGCACATAGATGGACACCTTAACTGTCCATCTGAACCTGTTCTGGATACTGGTCCAAATGGAACAATAGAAATGACTACTGATCAAAAAGGAACCACTGAAAATACTGGTGAGACTGGTCCAAGAATGATGGGTAATTGTTCTGTTAGAGCCACTAGCAAAGGTTTAACTCGTTCCAAGAACTATACGAGCCAAGAAGGAAGACTTGAATTGGAGTTTTTGGGTGGTTCTGGTGGATTTCTGAATCATGGCAGCTGACTCCACCTGGGTCAGAAGAACTCCTCTGTTTCTGTTGCCGTGTCCTCAATGGAGCTACAATACTGTACTGGTCCCAATGGACCCAGAGCCTCAGCCAGTAACCTTATTTGTCTTAGATGATTCTCATTTTTATTTTGGGTCACTGCTTGTCCCAGTCCAGTGCTGAACCAGTGCCGTGGTTCTGTCCAACCTGGCAAAGAACCACAGAATCAGATTTCAGAATCTGACACGCGACCGACCTGGATCTTTTCACTTCCTGCTTTGAGGAAACAAATATGGGAAAATGGATGATGTCATTGCGGTAACACACTTCCAATATATATCAAGGATCTATCAATGTCCGATCATTCTGGGATGGTTCTGATCGGAGCATCTCCAACCAGAGTGAGGGTTTGAATTTAAGATTTTAGTTCTGTGCCATGAATGAGCTGCCGGTTGGAGGAAGACAATGAGGAAGATGGTGATGATGAGCAGTTCAATAAGATTTTTCTACCGTTTACACCTGTTGGACTGGCCACACTGTGTGTATGTATGTATGTGTGTGTGTGTTGTATTTAGAATCAAGGCCAGTTAAGCCCCTCCCACCTTATCCTGGCTTTGTCCTTCTAAGGCCCTGTTCACACTGCCGCCCCAAATCGGGTTTCTATCCTGTCTGGAATCATGAAAATCCGATTGGGACCGATAGCGACGGACATCATCAAGAGGGAGACGCTAATAACGGCACAACATTCGGGAAGAGACACCTAGAGTCACCTGGTGGGACGCCGCAGTGAGGACACCAAGGAGAATATCGCGCTGTGGAGCTTGTCCATTGTCTCACATGCTTCTGTGTCGCTACTTCTGTGTACTGAAGCCGACGTCGTTACCACGGCAACCGATCCAGCCCGGGCTCTGAAGTTCGGACGCGAAGAAATCTGATTTGATCACTTGCAAATGTGGACGCTCAAGCTTCAGGATTCGAGCAGCAAAAAGGGGTTCGCCCGCAGTGTGAACGGGGCCCAACTTCCTCCCTCATCCAAATTTCATTTCTGAGCGCTTCAGCTGATTGGCTGGAACCAATCAGAAGATAAAATCTGCCCCCTCCCCCACACAAAAGCACCAATCAGCTCCGAGAAAGAAGCCAAGCATGCCACCCCCCCACGTCCCCCCACCCCCTCAGTAATAGTAATCTATTATGCTAATCGATTGTGTGTTTTTGATTGATTGTTGTCAGTTTCTCTGTTTGTTTCTGTGGCGACTGAATCTGAAAACATGTAAAATAGATTAAATACAGTTCAGTCATGTTGCTGTTGACATAAAAAAATCAAACCCTGAAACTCTTCACCTCATGACCACAAAACATTACACAAAAGATCCTGAAAAACAGGAAGTCTGTGTCAGTAAACATGAGTGTGTGTGTAAGTGTGTGGGTGTGCTGTGTGTTAGAAAAATTAGCATCTCACCTCTAAACTCGTAATTTTCAACTGGCCAATCAAATCCCTCCTGCTAGTCATTTGTTAGCCACAGGCTGTTTGACAGGACAGAAAGCATGATTGAGGTTTTCATACAGTGCTAACATGCTAATGTGCTGATAACAGCCTCTACATACAGGGTGTCGAGATTGTCTGACATGTGGCTACCAAAGACAGCACAATGCTAGCTGTAGTTATGTTTCCCACCAGGTACACTGATGCTTTAATCCTTGTTGGTAATCCAAGCGCCAACACAGCTCCTGATGGGTCTGTGCACGAGTAGCACAAGGTTAACATAGGGCTACAATCCATCAAAGTGGCTGGTCTTATATTATAGACAACCTAGTTAAGGTTGCTACTCTCTCGACAGCACAAGATATGGTTTACACAGCTAGTATTTTACATGCCACCTTAGAGTTAAGAGAATGAAGTGACCTCACAAGTGATTATGTGTGAAATATGTTGACGGCAAACACTTATTAAATATTTCCATGATTTCCAGGGCGCAAAAGTAGAGGCTGATGATAAATAATGTAAACAATAACGGTGTCATTGTGGTACATAGTATGTCTCTGAGAAATAGCATATTGTTCCTTTACATGTAGCCCATGCTAACGCATACCTGAGACCCACCAACGGGATTAAATGGCTGTTGATATTGCTGTTAGCCATGTATTCCACACCACTGTGAGGAGCCTTTAAATTCTGTCACAGTGACAGCAAACATGACGTTTCTACTGTTTTAGCGTGTAGCTGCGTATGGTTCAGTGACATTTACCACACGGGATTATTCGTATCATGGCTAATACGGCTGGTAATGCTAATCTAGCTCAGTTCTACCAATGAGGAAGAGCCACAGGGCTGTGGGGGTCTGGCTTCAGGAGGGTTTGAAGAGTGAGATCTAAAGCCATACACACAGGATTGTGCAAAAAGATGGAGTCTGTGTGTGTGTGTGTTTTAGCGTTTGTGTGCATGTGTGTGAGTGTGTAGCACTGCAGGGATTTGCACGCTAGTGATTCACCTCAGCAAGACTTCCACATACACAAAAAACACACACAACACGCACATGCACACACACGCATCGCACTGCCATTTGAAACAGTGGGTCAGATTAGTTTCCATGTAGCTTCACCAACCAAACGGTATTTTTCTTTAAAGGAACAGGGATGTTGTAAAGTATTTTTGTACAAATTTAATACTTTGGTAGCATGATGATGTTCCTGGTGTTTGTCCTGTTGGGCTCAACTGCTCCCACCCCCACCCCCACCCCCTTTGTATGGAAGACTACTGAACAACAATAAAGAGGAAGACCCGCTGGAGGAATTGGCTCCTTGGTTTCATTATCCATCCATCTATCATGGCTAGAGTCTAACCCAGCTACCTTTGCACAAGTTGCCTTTAGTTGAAGGAACCTTTTCAGAACCATATCTGATAGACCCAAACATAAATATAAAAAACTTCAATGTGGGCCTTAAACTGGTCTACACTTATGTCTCAAATTTGGGATTCATTTGTATTATTAACGATGCTCAGTTCTTGGTAACATCGTTTAGAAAACGATAAATATCTTAAACCTGAACCGGATGTGACGTTTATTCCGGGCGCTCTGCCTGTTCGCTGACTCTGTGTTGGATTGCTTCTGTCTGTCCCCCGAGTTGCTGTTGCCGTTAGCCGGATGTGACGTTTGTTTCGGGCGCGCTGCCTGTTCGCTGACTCTGTGCTGGATTACTTCTGTCTGTCCCCCGGGTTGCTGTTGCCGTTAGCGGTTGTTTCTGCATCTCTTCGTCTTCCTATAAGAAACGGGAACATTTATCGACTTCTCTAACGTAAAAGGAGCCTCCAAGCCCGGCAGCAGCCATGTCTACCGCCCTGGAGAGCTATATTAACCGTATCCTGCTACATGCGCCGAGCTAACGTGCTAACTGAATGAATGACAACACGCTAAGTAGCTTAGCTTTGGAGCCCCGAGAGGTGTTTGTTTTGATATTAAGGCGTGCATGCAACACTACATAGTAAAAGCTGTAAAATATAATCCTGCTTTTGTCCCGGTTGTATTTACCTTGACCATGTGACTCAGGTACTGTGGCCATCGTCACCTCAGACGGCAGAATGATAGTGGTGAGTTCACATGTACATGTTAATACTGCCAGCATGCTCTTTTCCGTATCTGGATGAAAAACCCTACAAAAATGTAAAATACAAAAGACTTTCGGATTTCAGGTACATTGTCCAAAAATCTGAGGTTTTGTTTATTTTTTATTTTTATGAAGATGGTTGATTAAGGCCACAGGGAGACGTTTTATTTGTACAACTGTAAATAGTGACTAAGGTTACAACTATGTGTTCAGGGCACCCTGAAAGGCTTCGATCAGACCATCAACCTGATCCTGGATGAGAGTCACGAGCGGGTGTTTAGCTCCAGTCAGGGGGTGGAGCAGGTGGTTCTGGGACTGTACATCGTCAGAGGAGACAACGTGTGAGTGACCCATGACCTTTCACCCTCAGACAGTTTTCAGAGCTTTGCTTGACCAGCGATCGTGGCGACATTTATTTAGGTGCATTTTTAGAAACTCATTTTTGTCGACTGATTAAATGATTGATCTTCAGGGCAGTGATCGGGGAAATCGATGAGGAAACGGACTCCACCCTGGATTTAGGAAACATCAGAGCAGAACCGCTCAACTCTGTTGTCCACTGACCACATCCTCCTTGTGTCTCCATGGTAACACACGATGGCGTGGCTGCTTTGGGATAAGAAACCTTCACTCGATTTTTTTGATGGTGATTTTGTTTTATATATAAATAAAGATTTGAAATAATGAGACTGTGGGTACATTTTTATGCTACTAATCTTTATTAAACTCATTTTAATAATTCAGTATTAAGAACGAGGTAGCAGAAGTTCTTCAATCAATTTGGGCCGTACACCTGTGTCAGCGTTTCCAAGCATCACTGCATTCTGTAATCGGCTGATTAGGTCTGGGGGCAGGGCTGCGTCCTCATGATGGAGCCTCAACCAAGAATCGCCTGAAAACAGGAACGCGGGGGTCTCAACACAGTCCTAAATGCATTGTGTTAAAGTTGGATATGACCTCTGACCTTTAGCCACCCGCTGGCCGACAGACACCAGCAACTCTGCCCCCACGCTGTGATTGATAGCTTGTCCAGCCTTCGTTCGGCCTGCCCCCAGGTTATGAAGAACCTCAGCTATAACTAAACCGTTGATGTCCAGAACCGTTCCTGTGGGAGGAAGCAAAGGTTATTGATTGTTTGGTCAATCATTGATCGGCTTCTGAGCTTTCTCTGAACTTCCTGAACCTGCACAATAAAAGATCTGAGTTTGAAGTCAACATTGGTCACAAAACCCGTCATAGAGCAATGGTCAGGATCAGGACTCTGAGAAACTCACTTTGAAGTCGCACAGAAACTTCAGGATTAAAATGTCTGGATTTGTTCGTCCACAGCATCAAAACGTGGATAAAACAGATGGATCATTCATTCATTAGAGGGTCGAGCTTTTTACCATCTGCTCCAGACTGCAGCTCCAGCTGATGCTCAGATTTCCTCAGGACCTTGAAGTAATCAGTGTGGGCGGAGCAAAGCTGCATGGCCGCCTCTCTGGCCACGCCCTGAGCTTCCAGCATAGCCTGGAACCTGGACAGGGCAGCTCCACCTGTCACCGCCTCATGAATCTGCTTCCTGCCCTCTGACAGGTCAGGAACCAACCCAGTCATCAGTAGCAGGACTCCACCTACAGCCACAACAAAAAATAATTCATTTAAATAAAAAAATTGAAGCTGGCTCATGTGTTCAATTCATTCAGTAAAAATTAACAATTTACATATTTAAAAACCTGTATTTTTAAACCTCTGCTGTAAATCACCTTATTAAAACTATACATGTAAATAATTAGATATTGGAAGAGGTTAAACAGTTGACATCCCCTCAAATGCATTTGATTTTTTTTTTAAAGCCTTTGCTGACTACCTCAGGGATGTGGTTAATGTTGTTACCCAGAGTGTTGACCAGCTCCATCAGGTCGTCAGGTCCTCGGCCCTTTAGCGTCTCTAGAGACTCCATCGCCTCCAGACTGTTTCCAACACATCGACCAATCATACTGTTCATACTGCTGAGTACCGCCCCCGTTCGTATCCCCAGACCATTTCCGACTTTCACCTGCAACATCATCCACATTTGTCCTCCTCAGCCAAAAACATGCAGACTGAACCCTTTTTACGACGTTTTGATGCTTCTTGGTTGCCATGGATACTCAGATGGCATAAAATGACCCTGGTTGTGTCAGAGGTCAAGTGTTTATATTTACTGTGTTTAATGGAGCTAATCCAAATTTTTCTTAATGACTACTCACAACTTGACAACACTTTTCTCAATGTACATACCAGCAGATGAGCTAACTCTTTAGCACCCTTCAGGTCTTTATACAGAGCAGCTTGTCCAAACTTGACGTCCAGCACGAGAGCAGAGAGTGACTCAGCACCTTTCTTTGAGATAATAGAACCTGAAAAAAACAAGCCCTTTAAATTCACTCAGAACTGGGGAGCTGGTATGATGAGAACCATTTCAGTACCAGCAATCAGTGGCAGGCTGTCCACAGTACTGGTGGCATCTCGCAGAGCATAGAGGACCCGATCTGCAGGAACCAGACTTTCAGTCTGACCCACAATGCAGCAGCCCACAGAACTCAGGATCTCCAGAATCTGTGGAGTCAGAAAACTGCTAGGTCACACCGGTGCTATAGGGGGCAGCATCAGGATAGTGAAACCTCAAGCACAGCTGATGGGGTTCTTCTCAATGTATTTCATTGATCAAAGAAAGAAGTTGGCTGTCTCCCAATTCCAGATCTAAGGATTTAAGAGAAAACAAGTCCTCCCCTTTCACATGCCACAGGTAACAGATGTTCTCCAGACTATAGCGTGTTTTTCGTATCAATAGACTTGAAAGATATTTTTTTTGTCCCTGTAGCACAGCACAGGTGGCTCCTCCATTTTGAGAATAACAGTTCAAGGTCCTTCCGTTTGGACTGTCACTGACCCTACAGATATTTACACAGTGTATAACAGCAGTTCTCTCTCCGCTACAAAGCAAGGGTATGAAATACCAACCACATATGAACAATTGGTTTCTCCAACTCGAGAACTGGTTATCAGGGACACGGCCATTCTGCTTAATCACTCACCTTGGTCTCACAGTCAATTACACAAAGAGCGGCTAAAGAGCAGAAGCCTGTTCACTTAGAGTAGACTCTTTGGCATTGCTAGCGTCCTTCTGTCTGAAACAGACACCATTCTTTAGCTTCTGCAAAGCTTCAGGTACTGGAAGTTTAAGTGATTTACACTCTGTCAATGGACATGCTGACTTCAGCCACCTCGGTTCGTAGGTCAGACAACCTCTTTGTGGTGAGTCCAAGAGGGGAGTTGCTCCGACCAAGCAGAGCCTTTCTTCTTGGGTGGTTGAGATTATGGAGAATGCTTACAGCCCACAGGGTCTTCCTGTATCTAAAGGCACTGACTACCCACTAGGAGCATCAAGTCATGGGCTGCTTTGAAAAGAGTTTCTGAAGATATGCGTGCAGCTGCTACATGGGCCTCTTCATGTACCTTTACCAGATTTTACAGGGTGCAACTCTACATAATCGACTGAGTCCTCTGTCACTCGGACCCTCGGTTCACAAGAAGATCCAGTAGGAACAGAGCGTCTGCTGACACTGGAATACACACATTTTTCTGGGCGACCCAGGTGACTTTGTTGGTAATATTACTCAACCTGCGGATGTGTGAGATGGAACATCCAGTAAGCATCATCCAGAATGCAGAGAACCTCAGTTACATTCATAACTCTCGTTAATGGGAGAACTGGGCAGACCATTTTACCAAGCGCTGATTAATTTGATGTTCTGACATTGACACATATGAGGTAGTAGAGTCTTGTATGTACTGTACAAAGGCACGTCATTTTTATGTTTGTAGGATGTTCTGAGGGAGAGTTATGGTGATTTATGGAGTTTTTAGGTGAAAGTCTGCCAAAGCTGTGGGACATTAAACAGGGGTGAAATTGCGTAACTTTTCCGAGGCCTCTCCCAGACAAAAACATGGGGTCATTCTGGGGTCCTTTAAACTGCGATATTTATAAAAAATCATAGCTCCGATTCTAGTACTTTACACACATTTTGGTGTAATTCGGTATCTGTATGACAGGTGGTGCTAGAGGAGATAATGGCATATATAGAGTCACGCAGAACAAATCATTTTGTTGTTTAAAGTAACCAGAGACACCTGAGAAGCAGATTGGTTGATGTTGAATCCTGGAATCGATTCCATTTTGTCCAGAGTTCCTCCCGTATGAGCCAAGCCCCGACCACTGATCATTGGCACCTAAAGACCGCACAACAGTTGTCAAGACATCAGTGTGTGTGTGTGTGTGTGTGGGTGGGTGTGTGTGTGTGTTCTGACCTTACACCCACACACAGCGAGCGCTGGCACCAGCACCAGGCTGACCTTATCCCCGACCCCTCCAGTCGAGTGTTTGTCAACCACCAGCCCCTCCCAGCTCTTTGGCCATGACATCACTTCCCCTGATGACATCATCTCCCTGGTCAGGGTCTGGATCTCGCTGTCAATCATTCCCTTCTGCCAGATGGCCATGAGCATGGCTCCTGACCACAGAAGAAGATCACAGTGATCAGTTCAAGTTGTCGTACAGGAAACGGTTTTCTTAGAGTCTTCGCACCGATTTGAGCCTCCTGGATGGACTTGTTGGTCACCATCCGGACGAAGGTCCTGATCTCTTCATCACTCAGGACTCGTCCGTCACGCTTGCCTTTGATCAGATCTGGGATCGTTAGCATGTTGATCTGGAAAAGCAGAGTTTATGAAAGATCAGCTGACTGAAGAAAAGTGCTTTGTTTATCGGGGAAATTCAATCTGGTAGTCCAAGTCAAGATGATAGAGTTTTGCTCAGGGTTAAAAATAATCTTGTATTATTAATGTATGTCTATGATCTCTACCTATTCTCTCTTCTCCTCTCCTCTCCTCTCCTCTCCTCTCCTCTCCTCTCCTCTCCTCTCCTCTCCTCTCCTCTCCTCTCCTCTCCTCTCCTCTCCTCTCCTCTCCTCTCCTCTCCTCTCCTCTCTCTCTACCCAGCCCTCCATCAGCAGGAGGGTCCCCCTACATGAGCCTGGTCCTGCTCAAGGTTTCTTCCTGTTAAAGGGGAGTTTTTCCTTGCCACTGTTGCTTGTTGGGGGTCAGGCCCTGGGATTCTGGAAAGCACCTAGAAACAATTCTGATTGTAACAGATGCTCTATAAATAAAGATTGGTTTGATTTGAATCTTGTATTAAGTTCTTGTAGCAAGGAGACAAGTCAAGTTTCCTTTCACATTGTCCTTCAGACTCCAATCCTACCTCCCCGTTTTTCCACAGTTCCACTCAATGATATTTCAGGAACACTTAGGCATAGACAGAATTGTTCTGGAATGTAATTTTAGTTCTGCTCTATTGAGAACAATACTGATTTCCTTCCTTTGATCCAGGACAAGGAAGGCTTTGATCCTCACTGGAGACATCTTAGCTTAGATTTAGCTGAAAGACTAAAGAAGCTGGGACCTCATTCCTGTCAGGTGGTCTTGAAGGTCTGATCATGTGATCAGTTGTGTCCTTACACTCAAAGGAGACCAATGTTGGATTGCAATACCTCTCGTGTGTCACTGCTAATCCGTGTGTTCTTTGAATGAAGACTTCAAGAAAACAAATGCCAATTTCAAAATGTATTTAGCAAATAGAACCAATTCAAGATCCAAATATTACAGAGCTCCGGGCCAGTTCATAACCCTACAATAACAGAGTCCATTGCCAGGGCATGAAGTCTGACAACCTAACTATCCCTTTGACCCAGTCTTTTATAGAAACACATATGTAAATTATTGATGCTAATTCAGTCCAATCCAATCCTTCTTCTTGGATGACCTCGTCTTCTTCTTCCCGTCCCATTGGATGCTGACACAGTCCTTGTTCTCCGTTGTCTAACAAATGGCCAGTTCAAAGTTCACCTTCTTGCAGAGGAACTATCAACACCAGTAAACTATTCTGTCACGTCTTATGATGGGGGTTTAACACTGCCCGTCTGAGTGTCTCCTGCTGATTGCAACCATCTAAACAACAATTGTGTCAAGGAAGGGTCAACTGACCTTTATTACACTTACTAAACATTCTACCATTCCTAACTTCTAAAGTGCTTCTAACAGAAAACAGAAACATATGGTACAACACATGATAATAAAATAAAGACAATTCTCTTCACCAACATCAGCCTGAAAACCAGTCTATGAGGACAGACTTGGTCTGCTGTGGACTCAGGTCCAGCAGGGGCACCACGTGGGCCCAGGTCTACTGCTGACCTTTAACCATACTGCAACCTCTGTAAGCAGGTGTTTACCACCAGCAGGAGACCTTACAGAACATTCTTGAACACATATATACAGTTTGTGGAAGCAGGAAAAACATGATTTTAGAGAAGACAGTCCTTTTGACACTCGCTGAATATTTTCAAGTTTCAGGTTTTCATTTTGTTTCTAGAATGTTTTCAATAATGTGTCCCTTTACAATCTGGCTCATAGGCAGACCGGGATTTACATTAACCCTCTACTCATCAATGAATAACACACACACACACACACACACACACACACACACACACACACACACACACACACACACAACATACCTGTTCTGCTTCTCTCTGTCAGTGTATGTCACTAACCTGTTGTTCATCAATAAATGGTTCCTTTCAGCCAATCAGAGATCAGGAGGTCGACAGCCAATTGGGGCTGAGGTCTCCGTGATCCGTCTGATCTGGACCGATTTAAGAAAACGTTCAATATTTTCACATTGTTAAACAGCCGCTGAAGAATGGAGTAAAATCAGAAATAATCTACTGTGGAGTGAACTCTGGGGTTGAATCTTCCCCTGGGACGGAGAAACTCTTCAGACTGTCCTGAACATATGACAGGCTTTTATTGTGAAGGAATCAGACAGGAAGCCAGGGGTTTAACTCTGTAGTTTAATATTTATTATAAAGTTACAATCTGTAGGTGCAGAGCTCCTCGGTGTTTACAAAAGGAAGAAGAAAAAGAAACTACAATGACATCACTCACTCCAGAAGAACTACATACACACTGTCAAAAGAGGAAGCTGGACCATCAGAACCTTTAGAACTAGCAGGACCATCAGGACCTACAGGACCATTACAGTCTTCAGGACCATCAGAACTTTAAGAACACTCAGGACCTTCATGAACCTTCAGGGCCATCAAAATCATCAGAATCTGCAGGACCATCAAAACCAACGGAGGACCGTCACAACCATCTCAACCTTCAGTGCTGTCAGAAACAACAGTACTGTCAGCACCTTCAGGACTACCGGAACTATCAGGCCCTACAGAACCTTCCATTAGACCATTAGAATAGTCTCAACTTGAAGGACCCTCAGAAGAATCAGGTCGGGCTCTCAGAACTGTTAGAACCTTGTCACCATCATTGGGGTTGGGGTTTTATTCACAGGTTAGACAGTTTGGATTCTCAGCCAATCAGCAGGAAGCTGAGGTCTCCATCAGCCGACAAATGACCTCATATGATTGCTGACAGATCACATGACCTCTGACAGCTGGTCTGCAACGGTCAGTTTGAGTTTCTGCTAATGCGAACAAAAGTTTGAGCTTCTGAATGAAGGTCTGAAAACTGAAACAGTCTGGATTTATGATCCATATCATTGATTATTAGAACTTATCAGACAACAACAACAACTGTAAAATGATCAATAACACATAAGAAAGAACCAATAACCTTCAGAATGAGTATATGAAGCGATCAATCCTCAATAAACCCCAATAATCTCTTTGATATATTGATTACTGATGTAACAGGAACATCAGTTTCCGTTGTCCTCACGACATCAGCAAAAAAGACTTCAAGGCTAGTCCTTCAATGCTAAGCTAGCAGTTAGGATACACTGGAATGTAGCTTCCCAACACTGAAAAACCTTCAAGAACACAAACTTAAAGTTATTTATGTTAGTGAAAAACACAACGATAAACGGTTGGCATACCGGCTGGAGCGTTTTGCCGGCGGTTTGAATTTGAACATGACGTTGTTGTTATCATTGTTAACTTTGTCGCTGTCAAAAGAGCAAGTACAACACTTGGCACTAACAGGAACGGTTTGAGAAAGTTATAGTGCTACCTGATCAAAAATAGCATTGCTAACATTATGCTAGTTTAGAAAGGTGTTAGGCTTATAACTTGTGACTGTCAGGCTACAGCCGGATGTTGTTGTTTTCCTCCAAATTTCTGAGGGGGAAAAAAAAAATCAGTTTTGCACAAAACAAAAATGAGTTAAAGCCCTTAAAAAATACTGATGTCATAGATGGGAATACTGCAATCTACCAAATACGACTGTAGCAATATTAGCTTTTACAAAAATGTACATGTTACAGAATGGCTACATTATTTTATAATATTTATTACACTTTAAAGTTGACTGTAATGTGCAGAAGTCACGTTCTAGATCTGTGTGCATCATGTCTGAACGAGGTTTCATGATTGTAACATTAGCTTGTGTTTAGGGCTGTTGTTGTGGAAACAGGCACTGGTACGTTGATTGTGCTTTAGAATGTGGCCATTAAATTCATCGTGTCCAGCTTTTATGAAAAGAGCTGCAGTGGAAGCTATGATAACCTAGCTCCATCATTTAGGTACAAAAGTGGAGGAAATTCAGGTTTTGAGTGGAAGGAGAAGTTGTAGATTGCACATTTTCTGCCCTGTTTGTTAAAAAAAAGGTCTCAAGCAGCAGTTGGCATGATTGTTTTGTGCTTGCATTCTCTCGTAACTCTGGCCAGATATATGAACAAATAACTTGCTCACAACGCGTAGCAAGATTCAACATGGCTTTCTTCAGCTGGCTAACTGTTTCTCCCTGCTTCTACACTGGAGGGTCCAAGTGTAGATATCAGAACAGATTTCCTTTACCGGGCAGAAAAATTAGCTTTGCAATGGTACAGTTTGAGTTATGCTTGAAACATGAGTGTAGCAGCTAGGAAAGATGCAAGGCTTGCTATTATTGCCATTCACAAGCTGTAAATAGAACCCAAAAGAACAGGATTACTGCAGGTCTGAGGGGGTTTGAGGAAGTATGAGCCAGTGACATCATGGGGAGAATTAAATGTAGGGACTTTACCTTCATGTAAAGCCACCCCCCCATAATAATTAGTGTTGGGGAAATAATAATCACAAAAATTATGGATTACACCATTAAGAACACTGCAGATCCTCTGAGTCACCATGTCAGCATTGATTTCTGGATCAGGTCATTGATCATTCACACTTAAATGCTAACCAGACATAATTTAAGAGCCATTTGTAGTGACAATCAAAACCATGAATTTTGAAAGCTGTCAGAGATTCAGGATGGAGGGGGCGACAGGTATTTCTGTGCAGATGGCTTTAAAGCGATAGCACCATGTACAGTCAGCCCTCATTAGAGACCAGAGAGGTTTATAAATGGAGCTCCCTGAAACACAAGTCAACATCCACAAATCATTAGGACTTCCAAAACACCACAGGAAATCCTGAACTTCACACAAAAACATGAACTTCAGCTCATCTTCAAACCAAAAGAATCTCTGAATCGTCAACTGCGGAAGTCCTCATAACGTGTTCAATTCTTCAAGATCGGTATTAGAATACAAACTCAAAGTCAACAAGTCTTTAAGAGTAAAATTTGAAGAGAATAAGATTCCTCTGCAAACCTTCTGTCGCCACAGTCGAGATGCTAACTGGTTCTCGGAAGCAGAGCGATGTAAGGGGAAAAGCCTGGCGCATTACGATAGTGGTCACGTCGCATCAGTTCTTTGATCGTCAGTTTGATAAAAACGGGTAGTGAAAATCAGACACTTCACGAAGAAATGAAGCTAACGGGACGCTAAGAAGCTACTGCAGCTTAAGCAGATAATCGAAGTCAAAACAGATATTTTAAGATCAGAAGGTGAAGGAGCCGCTGACTTTGATTTTTGATAACATCACCCTGGGTTAAACACAGCAGATTATTAATCCTAAAAATAACACAACAAAGGTTAAAGGTTAAAGGCCAGAGTCATACATAACACTAAAAATAATTGATCAAAGAACTGATGAGCTGGGATACGAGCCCACTGGTCTCACCTGAAAGACTCAATCAAGGCTAAGATCTCCTAACAAAGATGGTCAGGTATCTGACCAGAGGTTATGGGGTCATAGTTCAGGATGTGTAGAGGTTAAAGGTCAAGTGGATCCATCCAGCAGCCCCCTGAGTGCCCTCTCGATGTTGATTCTGTGTCCCAGTCTGGTGACACCCAGTTCCAAGTAGTCCTCTTTGGTGAGGGCGGGGAGATGGGAGCCTTCGATCTCGTGCTCCTGGAAGCGCTGGCGATGTTCGGCCAGGCCCACGCTCTCCAACCAGTCACCCACGTCATACTTGTTCCACAGGTTCAGGGGTCGCTGCCTCCACGGGCGCAGGGCCAGCAGGGGCCCGCTAAGGACTGGAGAGGGGCAGGGGGAAGCGTGGGGTGATGGAGAGGGGGATCGAGATCGGGTTCGTGCACTGGCGCTTCGCATCACAAAGCGGACCTCCTTCGGTTCTGAGGGGAGACTCAGACTGGACGACTTCAGGATGGTTAGACCGCGACTGGAACCTAGGTCTGGCCTTTCAGAGGGCAGTCCCATGGACCTATCAGAGGGGGAGGGAGAGGGGGAGGGGCTTCGGCGGGTCACAGGGTAGCGGGTTCCGGGTCGGACAGTGTAGCTGGTGCCAAATCCTCGCTGGGAGATCGTATGAAGTTCACCAAGACTGGAAAACAATCTGCAATGCAGGAAACAGGACCTGGATCAGATTAATGTCACCCAGAGTGGCAGCTTTTACATGTCCGGCAGATATTTTACACATGGGGGAAAAGCATTAGTACTCTGGATGACAGGAAGTCCTGCTCTGAAAGACAGGAAGTTCTAACCTGGATGACAGGATGTTCTACCCCTGCAGACATGAATTTAAATAGTAAGTTCTGCCCCCTCCTCCGTGAACCATCACCTTATCGTGGTGGAGGAGATTGCGTACCCTAATGAGCCTGGGAGCTATGCTATCCAGGGCAGTTTGCCCCTGGTAGGGTCTCCCAAGGCAGACTGGTCCTAGGTGAAGGGTCAGACAAAGAATGGTTCATAATGACCCAGCATGGAACATCAAAGTTAGAAGCCACGTAGGATTGGAAGCCTGGAGGGTTAGCGGGGCCCCACCCTGGAGCCAGGCCTGTGGTTGGGGCTTGATCGCAAGCGCCTGGTGGCCGGGCCTACGTCGATGGGGCCCAGCCGGGCCCAGCCTGAACTGGCTACATGGACACTTCCGTCCCCAGTGGACCAACCACCCGCAGGAGGAGCATGAAGGGTCCGGTGCAGTGTGGATTGGGCTGCGAACCAACCTTAGCGGGGTCTGATCCTCGGTTATGGACATTGGCTTCCGGAACATGGAACGTCACCTCTTTGGCGGGGAAAGAGCTGGAGCTCGTGGGGAAGGTTGAGCGCTTCCAAATAGATATGGTCGGCCTCACCCTCACACATAGCGTCGGCTCGGGAACCCAAGTCCTTGAAGGGGGTTGGACACTCTTCTACGCTGGAGTTGCTCAGGGTGAGAGACGGAGAGCTGGGGTGGGCTTTTTGCTTTCCCATAGACTCTCTAGTTTGACGTTGGGGTTCTCGCAGTCGAGTGAAAGGGTTGCTTCCCTGCGCCTTCAGGTTGGGGAACAGGTTGTGACGGTTGTTTGTGCGTATGCACCAAACAATAGTTCAGAGTACCCGCCCTTTTTGGAGGATCTAGGACGGACGCTGGACAGTGTCCCAACTGGGGACTCCATTGTGATGCTGGGAGACTTCAACGCTCACGTGGGCAACGACAGTGTGATTGGGAGGAACGGTCTGCCCGATCAGAACCAGAGTGGTGTTCAGTTATTGGACTTCTGTGGTAGTCGTAGTCTGGCCATAACTAACACCATGTTCGAACATAAGATTGTTCATCGGTGCCCTTGGCACCATGACAGCCTGGGCCGAGGGTCAATGATTGACTTTATAGTCGTGTCAGCTGATCGGCGGCCATATGTTTTGGACACTCGGGTGAAGAGAGGAGCAGAGCTGTCAACTGATCACTACCTGGTGGTGAGTTGGATCAGGTGGGGGGGAAGCCACCGCGTGGACGTGGCAGGCCCAAACGCTTAGTGAGGGTCTGTTGGGAATGCTTGGTGGAGGAACCGGTCAGACTGGTCTTCAACTCCCACCTCCGACAGAGCTTCAATCACGTGCCGGGGGTGGTAGGGGACATTGAGTCTGAATGGGCCATGTTCTGCTCCACCATTGTCAAGGCGGCTGTCATGAGTTGCGGCTGAAAGGCTGCTGGTGCTGATCATGGCGGCAATCCCCGTACCCGATGGTGGACATCAGAGGTGAGGGGAGCCATCAGGCTGAAGAAAGAGGCCTACAGGTCATGGCTGGTCTGTGGGTCTCCGGAAGCAGCTTACCAGTACAGGTGGGCTAAGCGGGCTGCGGCTGAGACGGTCGCGGAGGCAAAAACTTGGGTGTGGGAGGAGTTCGGTGAGGCTATGGAGGAAGACTTTTGGTCGGCACTGAGAAGATTCTGGCAAACTGTCCGGCGCCTTAGGGGCGGCAGGCGGCAACTCGCTCACACCGTGCTAGGTGTGCATGGGGAGCTGCTGCCGTCTCCTGAGGCAATTATCTGGCGGTGAAAGGAATACTTCCAGGAGCTCCTCAATCCTACCAACACATATCCACAAGGAGGAACAGAGTCGGGAGACCAGGAGGTGGACCATCCAATTTCCGGAGCAGACGTTGCTGAGGTAGTGGAACAGCTGCCTGGCGGCGGAGCTTCAGGAGCGGATGAGGTCCGCCTGGGGTATCTTAAGGCTCTGGATGTTGTAGCGCTGTCCTGGTTGACACGCCTCTGGAACATTGCGTGGACATCGGGGGCAGTGCTCTTGGACTGGCAGACTGGGGTGGTGGTCCCTACTATTAAGAGTGGGGACCAGAGGGTGTGTTCCAGCTACAGGGGAATCACACTCCTCAGCCTCCCTGGGAAAGTCTATGCCAGGGTGCTGGAAAAAAGGATTAGATCGATAGTCGAACCTCTGATCGAGGAGGAGCAAAGCGGGTTTCGCCCCAGTGATGGGACCACGGATCAGCTCTTTACCCTTGCTGGGGTGCTTGAGGGGAGTTGGGAGTTTACCAGTCCATATGTGCTTTATGGACATGGAAAAGGCCTATGACCGGGTCCCCAGGAGCATCCTGTGGGGGGTGCTCCGAGAGCATGGGGTGGATGGTCCCTTGATAAGGGCTGTCCAGTCCCTGTACCGAAGGAGCAGGATCTTGGTCCGGATTGCCGGTTGTAAGTTAGACTCGTTCCCAGTGAGGGTTGGACTCCGCCAGTGTTGCCCTTTGTCACCGGTTATTTCTAGGCACAGCCGGGGAGTGGAGATTGTCAAGTTCAGTGGGCTTTTTGCGGATGATGTAATTCTTCTGGCACCATTGAGCAATGACCTCCAACAAATGCCAGGGCGGTTCGTGACTGAGTGTGAAGCGGCAGGGATGTGGATCAGCACCTCCAAGTCAGAGTCCATGGTCCTCGCTCGGAAGAAGGTAGAGTGTCTTCTCCGGGTTGGGGAGGAGGTCCTGCCCCAGGTGGAGGAGTTCAAGTATCTCGGGATCTTGTTCACGAGTGAGGGTAGGATGGAATGGGAGATCAACAGGTGGATCGGAGCAGTGTCAGCAGTGATGCGGGCGCTTAACTGATCTGTCGTGGTGAAGAAGGAGCTGATCTGGAAGGCGAAGCTCTCGATTTACTGGTTGATCTATGTCCCAATCCTCACCTATGGCCATCAACGTTGGGTGATGACCGAAAGAACGAGATCGCGGATTCAAGTGGCCGAAATTAGTTTCCTCCGCAGGGTGGCCAGGCTCAGCCTTAGAGATAGGGTGAGAAGCTCGGACATCCGGGAGGAGCTCGGAGTAGAACCGCTGCTTCTCCACCTTGAGAGGAGTCAACTGGGGTGGCCCGGGCATCTGGCTAGGATGCCTTCCGGACGCCTCCCTTTAGAGGTGTTCCGGACATGTTCCACCGGGAAGAGGCCTCTCGCCTGGCTTGGGAGTGACTGGGGATCCCCCCGGAGGGACTGATGGAAGTGGCTGGGGAGAGGGCTGTCTGGGCATCCCTCCTGAAGCTGCTGTCCCCACGACCCGGATTCGGATAAGCGGGAGAAAACGAGACAAGACGAGACGAGACGAGTTCTGCTCCAGGATGACAGAAAGTTCTCATCGGTGAAAAGAAATCCACCCATTTGGTTGTATGGTATCAAAAACATCTTACATCCAGGAACGTCTTCAGGCCCCCAATCTTCTCCTCCATGGTGCAACGTTTCAGGTACAGTAAAACTTCATCCCAACCTTCTAGATTCTTTTATCAGTGTCAGTGTTCTTAACTCAGATCTGATTCTACATCGAGCGTTTGTAGTGTCATTAGATCCACTTGTGAACTCCAGAGTTACAACCAGAATCAGTCATCAGAAGTGCCCACCATGGCGTCTGTTAAGGCTGATATTCTAAATCTGTACATGAGCAGGATTCAGCCTCCAAACTCACCAGCAAACCTTTGACAGGGATAATGACTGACCATGTTAGTCATCTGCAAAGATGGTGAAAGTTAGTTTAGTTAGTAAGCGAGGATCATCTCAGAGCTATAAGGAGAAATGTTTACCGGAGAATAAAACCTATGATTTACTGTCTCCGTTGCCACATCTGGAACAACACAAACAACAGATTTGATTACTCATCACACACTCATTGAGTGGCGCAACACACAACAGCTGGATGTACCTGGCCCCGCCCACTGGCGACCTCCTCCCTGGATCCAAGGAACTTGGCTCCTCTCCTAGCGAGTGGCTGTCTTTGTTGAGCAGTTGTAGCCGGTTAGCAAGGTCAAGTCCAGACCCAGCTCGTCCGCTCAGCTCCAGAGCCGATGCCGAGCGGCTGGTCAGGTCGACAGCTGACCCGGAACCCTGACCTCCAAGAGCTGCCGGACGACCTCCTACCTCTTCTGTGTTGAGGCCTCGGCGCTCCTCCCCGCGGTCTTCTCCGCCCCCCCATAACTTCGACCTCCTCTGGAACAGGTAGCGTGGCTGTCGGCTGCTGCTGGTGGGGGACGAACAAAGTGGGGAAGAGGGGGAGGAAGCAGAAGAGGCAATTGGGAGGAGCTCGCTGTCTGACGACTGTTTCAGGAGAGGGTCCCGGAGAGCAGAGCGGCCCCGTCCAATAGGGGAGCGAAGGCGTGGCTTGAGAGCAATTGGGGAGGTAGCTGGGGATGATGGGGAAGGCTGAGCTGTGGGAGGGGAGGAGGGGGATGTTGGGGCTGGAGGGGAGGCCAATGTGATGGAAGGAGGAAGTGAGCTAGGGGAAGAGGAGCTGTCTGGGACGCGTTCGCTGCTTCCTTCTTCTTCATCCCCTCGTCTACCCAGCGAGTCGGGACCACTCTCTCCGCCTCCGCCTTCCCCAACTCGCCGTGGCAACAACGTAAGCGAGGAAGGTGGTGGAGCACATGTATTGGAAAAGGCAGGAGGCGGAGTAACAAGACCAATTCTGCGGAGCTCCTCCCTCGTCTCCTCATCACTGGATGACAGTAATGCTGGAGGGAGTGTTACTGTGTAAGCCCCGCCCTCTTCCTCAGAGCTGCCCACTGTTAGGCTTCTGCGTCTGTCAATCAGAGCAGCATGACTCTCATTTGCCAGTGGTGGCAGAGGGGCGGGCTTCCAGCGTTCAGGGGAGGGGGCAGCAGGTGACGTCACCCCTCCCTCAGTTTCAGGGCGTTCCACCTGTCCATCAGGGAAAAGGGGTGGGGTTATGCGTTTATGCCTCATTTCAGGGCTGGTCTGGGGAGTGGTGCGCTTGGTTCGCTGCTCGGGGCTGGTTTGAGGGGTGGTGCGCTTGGATCGTGGCTCGGGACTGCTCTGTGGGGTGGTTGCAGGAGTTCTCTTGTGTCTGCCCTCAGGGCTAGCGGCCGGGGTGGGAATAGGTGTGGTGGAAGTGGACGTGTGTTTCAGTCGAGGCTCTGGACTCGGTGTACGAGCAGTAAGGGCTCGTTCACGGGCGGCGAGAGCCAGGGCCAGTGGAGAGGAGGGGTCTGAGGAAAGATCAAGGGAGTTAGGGATTCAAACTTAAATATCAGAAAATCAACTTTATGGTTGTTGTTGATAATCAGTAATCTTGAATATTTTAACTGAGGTCACAGTTTCAACTGTTTCACATTGTTGAAATGTTTGGACTCAGACTGACCCAGCGGTTTCCCTGTCAGAGGATGGAGGAAGGTGTGAGGCGTTGGCGAGGGCGACAGGACAGGTGCTGGAGGGGGAAGTTCGCCCAGGTCG